>NW_020272853.1:428888-487876 GCF_003268045.1 Sipha flava | reverse complement strand
CGATAATTCGATACGATATCGATATCGTTGATATTTTCTTAATAATTTCGATACCGATATCTAAAAATAATTATCGAAAATATCACGATATCGATGTGATTAATCGGGGCTCGGGATTTTACGAACGATTATATTATTTTCGGTATTTTTAATTAAATTGAGTAAACAGTATAGGTATAATAAAATTATATCTATAAAAGTATAAAGTAGATACTAAATTATGATATGATATGGTCCTATCCATATTAAACAATTTAATCTAAATTCAATGCCGGTTGTTAACTCGCAGTGAGACGTCGTAATTATTTTATTTCGTACTTTATTTTATATTTATATTAAATAAAATGAGTGAAAACTTTAAATTAATACCGTTGTCTGGTGCTAGAAGTGATATATGGCAACATTTTGGATTTAAAGTTAATGAAAAGGGAATTATATCAAATAAAAATCAAGTTTTTTGTAAGAAGTGCAAATGTGTTATTGATTATAGTGGAAATATGACTAATCTCAAATCACATTTTCAGCAATATTCAAGTACAAAACCAAGTACGTCAAACAGTTTGATTCCATATTTTAAGCAAACTTCATCCAAATTATCAAACAAAACTAAACGAATTAAGGAAATAACAAAAAGCCTGATGAAATTTGTTATTAAAGATTTAAGACCTTTGAGTATTATAGAAAGGAAAGGTTTTCTTGAATTTATGGAAATAGCCGTACCTGAGTATATTGTTCCTAGTAAACAAACAATAACTAGACTTTGATTAAATACATTGGATACTTTTCAGTTAGTACAAAATAATTAATAATAGTTAATTAATTTACACTCATAATATATTAATATAATATGTATTTTATAGTTTTGATGTGCTTTCAATAAACTAAATTATATAAAATTTAACTTGTTATGTTGTTATTTAAATCGATATCGATATCGATATTTTTCCGATATCGCGATACGATATCGAAAAAAAAAATACGATATCGATAATTAAAAATATATCGTTGGCCAACACTAGTTATTATTGCTGTAGGACGAGATTGCATTTTGAACAAACCGCATGAATATCCACAGATAATGTCTATACCGTACATCAATATCTGTCTGCGTGGGCGGATATGCATCGGAGATTTTAACATTTTTTATGAGTTTATCTTTAATAATAGTCGGTTGGTACACCATAATTTTCGGTGCAACCGGAGGCTGTCAAAGCGGCGAATGATGCGTATACATTATATTCATTACATTTCGGTGTTTTCGATATTTTTTTTAAATTTTTTTTTTTAAACAAGTCACGTATTATCGTTCGGGTCATAAATCTCGTTTCCTTACAATCTCGTGTTCGCAACTTCCAAACACGAACTTACACGGTGTCCGTTAAAGCATATTGTTTATGTACAGAAACCTCCGACGGTGTTCCGAACTTCTTTGTTTGGTGAGACGACCATAGATCCGGGCTAAAAATCGACCTCAAAAAAAAGTACTCTAAACAAAACTTCAATACAATATGATAGTCATCAGTCACCATGAGTCAGATCAGCAGGACCCTATGGTCGATGACCGAGGGATACCATCACTCTTAATAATTGGCCACGAAAAAATATTATGTTCCTATGAAATCACGTCAACAAACGGCATGCGCGTACAAGTATCGTGTAGTGCTCGTATCTAGTAGTAGAAAAAGCGCGGATAGGTAGTGTTCGAATCAAAGATGGAAGAGGGACTGAGAAAGATTTTCAAAAATCATATTGCACCCGATCGCCATCGACGGCTGGACTATTTTTTATATAGTATTTTTTTTTTTGTCTTTTGAACTTGTTGCACCCTTTAAATTAATTTTTCTTGTGATTCGAGAACCGACGGGGTGGTTGGAAGTGTATTTCTTGTGCCGCGGACGTGATAAGGCTTATCAGCGATCAGCGTGCCGGTCGCGCGGTTACACGCGAGACGCCGCCTAAGAGTTATGGGTAATTGCGATGCGCCGTGACGTAATGAACGCAAACACTTGGTCATTGATGCCAGTGCGGAAGCCCGAGTCGGCGGCGGCGATGGTAATCGTGGGAATCGATAATGATATAATGCAGGAGTGAAACAACCAGTGATTTTCTAGACTAAATGCGTGTGAACAGCCGTAGGGAGCAAAATAAAACAAACAAAATTTGAAGAGAAAAAAAAGTATAAAAATCGCACACTTTGGGATAACATTATTGATAATTTATTCGGAATATTTAATTATTGTCGTCTGCGCGTACTTACCGCAGTCAAAGACGGGTTGGATCCGGCCGATTTCGTGTCGGTCACAAGATTTGTTGGTTGGTCGGTGTCGGGCAACTGAGAACGCACACGATTCGATCAGTAGACGGCGGCGGCAGAGACGGACCGGACGGCCCTGCAGGGTCACGAGGAATCAGCGGCACAGTCGCCGGTGGCCGGGCGCGACCCCATCTACGGCAACTCATTCGGCAGCGGTGCACACTGTCAAGGACGGTGGTCGGCCAATCGCGGGCCCGTTCCGTCGCGACGCTCTCGTCACTCACGGTAACCTTGCGACGGCGATCGATGCGACGCGCACAGGCGCCGTGGAGGCCCGTGTCTCTGGCGTTCGTGGCGACCACCGTGTCAGACTGCCGTACGACCGGTCGCGCACAGATGCCGCGACCAGTTCGTTTCGTCCTTTGTCCTTCCCAAAGGAGTTGACGCCGTGCACATAACTCGTTTTATCCGCTGTCCCGTGCGCCCTGTTCTCTGTAAACAAAAATTTAGCCGACCAGTTGGCAAACGATTTTTGCTCTCTCTCTCTCTCTCTCTTTCTCTCTCGCTCTCTCTCTCTCCTTCACATCAACCACACCACCCGTGATCACACATCATGAGTTCGTGAGCATTATGTGCACGTAACGCCGACCAAGATGTGAGAATAAAATATATCATACTCAGCTCTCCGCACATACTTGTTTTCCACGTATTACAAGTTTTTCTACTTCTTATTTGTCACCACAAATATTTGGGGACACGCAACTTTAAAAGGACTAGAATTTAGGTCGTTATAAAACAGAAAATCAACGAAAAACATATTATAATAAAATAATTTCTTACTCCTTCAAATTATTCTTCGAGACCACTATTTTGTGTTGTAGTAAAATAATTCAATAAACGAAAATAACCTTAAACATATACATGATATATCGCAACTGTTGAGAAATTTCAAAAAATAAATTATAAAAAATTCAGTATAGCGTATTATAACATTTTGAACACTGAGAATTAAAGCGGGTAAAGAAAAAAAAAATATTATTTTAATTGTTGTATAGTAATATTGTATAGTTGAAAAAATCATTTTTTACTTCTTTCACAAGCTTTAGTAGGTACTATTTGTAGACAAACCTTTACTATTGCATTGTAAATTTCACTTTTTTTTTGCTAAGAAGTTACGATAAAAATTCAATCTATTTATTGATTTAAATTATTTCAGTTAAACTTGTCCCAGAATATTGTAGAAACTAAATACGTGAAATTTAATTTTTTATTACTATATATTTTTATTGAAATATTTTTAATCCGGTACAAATATTAGCACAATATTTTATTTATTTTTATTGAAAAAAAAATAAAACTTGATTTTGAAACCTGGATTAACTGAGTTTAATTACAAATGGTCCTTTTACCAGTTTTATTTAAGGCACCTAGTAGGATTTTCTGACAGGATTTTTTGGGATAGATCGATGATGGTTGGATTTTTATGTGATTTTATTTTTAAATGAAATTTATCGTAGTATTTTAAGGCGATTTCTTTGATACTTGCGATCATTAAGTCTTGGTGGATTGCCATGTTAATAACTTATAACGGCTCCTTGATCATTTCACAGACTGATAGGACTAACATTTTCGAATGTTCAAAGGCTTAGCTGAAACCCAGATGATGTATCCATAGATACAAACAGATTTTAATAACATTTTGTAAACGAATAGTTTGTTGGAGATTGATATTTTGGAGAGGAGAAGTGACTTATAATTATAGAGTAGTGAGTTGAGTTTTTCCTTTTTGTCTTTGAGATAAGCTGATTAGGTTAGTCGTTTATCGAAGATAAAACCAAGGTATACAACCTGAAATCTGTGAAGAATGGTAGAGTGGATTAATGAGAGAAATGGGCAATGTTTGGGATGGAAAGAGAAAGTAGTATAGGAAAATTTTTTTTATAACAGATTAAGGTGGTGTTGGTTATATTATTTGTTTTCAAATGCTCTGGTGCTATATTATATAAACGACCCAAAAGTTTGTATAAATATGTTTAAAAATTGTATATATTTACATACTTTATATTGATATATTCTGTTGGATATTTGACAAACAATTTTTGAGTCAATATTTGATACTTGAAGTGTTTTGTCATCTGAAAAATTTCCAATCAGTTTCTATTTAAAAAAAAAAGTTATTTAATTTAATTTGTTTATAATATGCATGGTTCCGAAAATTCCTAAAAGTTTTAGGATAAAATAAAATTAAAAGTCAGGAGAAAAAATGATTTATCCTCCTTACAAATAAAAATAGATAATGTAAGTGCTGTAAATATTGTTCAATATTCATATATACCAGTAGTATTTAGGAATGTAATTCAAGGAATGGAGAGTAGGAGCAATTAAATTCCTGCAAGAATATATTATAATAATTTAAAATTAGTATATAATTTAAACTATACATTTTCTCAATATCATAATCATAAATTAGGTAATTTGATCTAATATGTAGTAAAATGTTCCATAAGTAATTAAACAAAAATTACAAATAAAAATACATTGTTATTTCTATAATATCAATTAAAAATCCTGTGCTGTGTATTGCCGTCATCGTCCGTGATTCGTTATCAAAAACTCAAAATAATAACTAATCCCGCAACAACTACGAAAATTGTTTCTATTAATACGAGGCAAGATCGATTTTGGCTTTTGTAAATATTCATCTTAAAATAATTATATTATTTGATGAAGTTATTTATATATATTTTGTCTGAATTAAAAAAATGATATAATAAAATAAATTACATACTTAATATTACAATTATTTTTGACCGTCTCTTTTATTTTATTTTACATCATAGTTTTCAGAATAACTAATATACTTGAATTTACATAGATTATATTTAACTAAATTATATGAAAATATTATGTCCTCCTTTTTTTTCTGTTAACCTTATATTTTGACAATAACTTTGATAATTTATTTTATTATAATAAACACATATTAAATACCAACATTTGTGTATTTGAAACTATGTTTACTAACAATATACTTAGTCCATTTAATTTATAGTTTATATTATAATAAATAATGTTATTGTACGCTTCGAAAATTTTGTAAAAAATTAGTATAATAAATAAAAACAAATATCTAGTAATGTAGGTGCACATGTATGAGTCCACATTATTATAATGCTATATCTATTATTAAAAATAATATTAAACCTCTGCGAGTGACATATTTAATAAATACTGAGGCGGCGTAATATTCATGACAGATAGTCGGACAAATAAATTGTTCAATTATAATTAAATAGTTAATGACGTTGGTGGGTATTAATATTTAATATCCAGGTGGTTAGTCACTAAATAAGTCTTACACAAAAATCGGTAAAAATGTCCAAATAAGCTTTCTTTATATTATAATAGGTTCACCTATAATTAATAAATTCGAGGGTAATTTATTAAATCTAAGGTTTAAATTATAAAGTAATAAAATAATTTGTTAAACCTAAAAACGGAAAGATCGAAAGTTTTTTCTGATTTAATAGTTAAATTAATAATTAATTCCAATGACTATTAATTATAATATAATGCTTTTAATTTCATGTATTTTATTTTTATTTGGCGCTCGCTGTAACTAATGTTCATTTTATATACACATGCGGGACTTAACAACGTCCATGCGTGTCGTATTATAATGGCACTACAAGGTTATAATTAAAACTATAGGGATAATAATAATTTATTCAAATGGAATTGATTCTATGTTATAATTGGGCTTAATATAACTCGTGGAAAAATGGTGATTCAAACAAACTCGGCAATGTAAGCTTAATATTAAATATTTCAGAAAAAAAATTAAGACCGATATTTTAACATAAATGATTGAATGAATGATATACAAACATACAGCAAATCAAAGAAAATTAGGAAAACCGAAGAACTTATTTTTTTGTAATATACCATAATAAAAGTATTCTTGATTTAAAGTTTCTGCCATGAATTTACCGCGAAATATAGTTTATTTAGTGACCTACTCCAAATTATAATTCAATTCTACTATTGTAAATTGATATGTTTTTATTTTTTTTATTTGTAATTTAAATATTTCTTAGTTTATATAAGTAACTCATCTATGAGTATCGATAGTAAAATATTTCACTTCCTGTGCTCCTGTGTATACTTATGCTTGCATACCTATAGTGGCCGCTTTTAACTCACTTTTTAACTTCAAAATAGTAAAAATTATTTGTTAACTATAAAGTATACAGATTTTTAATGTTTATTTTTTCTACAAAAGTAATATTCCCATTAGTTGAGACGTTTACGCTGAAAAATAAATCTGTGCATAAAATTTGAGTTGATTAAATTCACAAACACAACATTAGAATTAAAATTATATTACGTGTAATGAATTATTCAATAAACTCGTGAAATCGAAAAACTATTTTATTTAATTTATATTCGGTAAAATATTTCGTACCGTCAATATACGATGATAATCGTTTTTCGACTGTAAATTTTTTGGTAAAACCATACAAATATTCGCAGGCATTTTCCTATTGTAATAGTTATATTTATATGAGTATATTTATTTAAAATACATAGGTGCGCATATTGTAATAATTAATAGTTATTATTCGCAAACGAGAAGTTAAGAAGACTTAAAGCGAATTTTTGTACTTAACCCATTATGTAGTAATGTATGTTTTTATTGTAATGATGTGTATCATTCAATGTAAAATACTGCACAAATATTTTATAATAATGTATACTATATGATTTTAAATCATTAAAAAAAAATAAATAACGGTCACTCCGATACCCGCACGGACAACACAAATCGAACAATAAAGACCATTGACATCCTAAGTATGTCTAATCTTCAAAGAACCGGTCAAAGGTCCATCCCGCCATACGTCTCTATATAACAGGGACACACAATACTCTTCCGAAGCTCTTGATCTTAAGTCGTCAGTACATGCGCACCGATCGTAAAATTAATGAAAGAGTGTCTACGTGCGATTATTTAACTTTTAATTTCATATACTATTTTATTATTATATTATTATTATATATTTTATTATTATATTATACTAGATGATTCAACAAACGATGTTTCGCCATATATTTCTAGAATTTTTTATGTAAGACACGATGACAGCCATTCATTTTTTAAATTTAATGTACGAAATTTATACATAGGTACATTCACATATAAATGTTGCATCCATGTTGCGTAATTGTCCATTTCGCGACGTAGACAACGTTTAAATCTATTTCGCAAAATGGAGTTATGATTCCTCCGCTTCACGTAATCACACGCTGTGGATAACGTTTCACGAAACGGATAGCTAAACTATAAACGACGAAACTTGTTCATATGGGTATCCAAATAGCGAAACAAGTTTTCTGTTTTATGATAAATTGGTAAACGATGCAATATTATATATTTTCAGTAAAATTATGATAATCGATCGATAAGCATTGATTATTTTCACCAATACATAACATTATTCAATTTTCGGGTCACTTCAGCTAAGACGAGCGTAAAATATTGAGTAAACTTTTTTTGCATTAATTGAATTTAGTTTTACTGTTTTTCAATTTCTAAGATATTATATCGTTTGACGAAAAAAATTAATTTTATAAAAACTTGATTTGTACTATACGACAAAAAAACCAGGTAAAAATTTCACACCGACGACTAAAGTAATAACAGAATTTTGAAATATTTCAAGCCAAATTTAAGAAGTATGTAGTTTTATCATTTAATTACTAACATTTTTTAATAAGTAATTTTCAATGAATCTTAATTTTAACTAATCAGTTTTATATATATAACATTTTAATTGTTAGAATTAATTTTATTAATATCCATCAAGTTATTTAGACGAAAGAAATGTCGGTAAAAGAAATTGTATCTTGTATAGCTTGAGGTCAAGGCTTTATAAGTTGTTATTATAAAGGTAAATGTTTAACTTAAAAAATGTAGTTGTTTTAAGACTAATTTTAAATGTAATTATCGCTACCATAGTAATTTAATAATTATTTCAAATAAATAATAATTATTATATATTCTTATTTTATTATAAATTTTAGTCTTTAGTCTTTAAAAAAAATGTTTATATTATATAATACTATATATATAAAAATCTCATATCACAGTGTTTGTGACTATACTCCTCCAAAACGGCTTAACCGATTTTAATGAAATTTTGTATATACATTTGGTAGGTCTGCGAATAGGTTTTTATCTATTTTTTATACTCCTAAGTGCTATTGTTTAATAAATCGTAGTTTAATTTAATAACTTTTGACCCGGTCGATAACTGCGTAAATGAAAATGAATTATTAATTGAGATACTATTAAAAAAAAACTATCAAAAAACTATTAAAAACTATTAATTTTATTTTTGGTATTAAATGACGGGTATTGCATAAATATTACACAACAAGATCCCGCAATAGGTGCCAAAACAAACAAGAATAATTAATAAATAATATTATTAATTTTATATGACAAAACAACGTCAGAAAAAAATAACTAATTTAATATAGGTGTGTAAGGATGTGGTATATAAGTGAAAGAGGTATGGAGTGCTGTGGACGGTGAGGAAATATAAAATGAAAAAATATCAAATATCGTGCTATAAATCCACCAAAAACTATGGTTAAATAAATTTTAACTATAACATTTTTATTATATTTTTTTTCACTGAATTTCTCAAATTGTGTAATCGTGTGGATTTTTTTTTGTTTCTTTGCACGAAAATTTCTCTATTTTGAAGTAACAGGCTATTTCACATAGGTTCAAGTGAAAAAACGATTTTCTCGCAAGCAAGGAATATCAGTCAATGTGTTCCCAGGTTTATTTAAATTCGGGTCGAGTATATACAGTCAATCCAGGGCAGACTGAGTGCTTCTACTTGCGACTATTATTGATTAATGTCACCGGCACATTGTCATTGCAAAATATACGCAAAGTAAATGGACAACAGTATCCGACGTTTAAAGGTGCATGTCTTACACTCTGCTTGATAAAAGACGAAATCTACTAGGACAATATGCTTGACGAAGCAGCATTTAACTATACAACAAACACAAATTCGTTTACTATTCGCTTTAATGTTATTTACATTTTTCCCGACCTGAGCAGATACGTTGTGGGATAAGCATAAAGATTCAAAGAGTGATGATATATTCTATCAAATGCATACACGGTGGAACGATCTTACGATAATATTCAACAGCCTCACCTACAATGAAGCATTGATTGCTATCGAAGATCTTTGCATTGTCATTAACAACTTACCAATCAGTGATTTTGGTATGCGTTCGTTAAATCGAAGTGCATTTGATTTCATGAACTCTAAAATGAATCGTGAAATTTAGCACAATACTGTAGAAATGACAGCGATTGTTACTCACAATGTACTGATTGATGAACAAAGGATCATTTACAACCACATTATGCAGGCAGTTTCGGCAGAACAAGGAATGTTCTTTTTTTTTGGATACACCAGGTAGAACTGGCAAAACATATCTCATTGCGTTAGTTATCGTCAAAATACGATCAAATAATGGCATCGCAATACCCGTTGCATCATTTGGAATTGCAGCAACTTTATTGGATAGATATAGAATAGCTCATTCAGTTTTTAATCTGCCTTTCAATAATTAAATTAATTCAGATTCAGAGTGCAACATAAAAATCGTCCTTGATCACAGTGATAAAATAAAAAATTGAAAAAAATTATCATCTGGGATGAATGCACTATAGCACACCAATATTTGGTTGAGGCGTTGAACAAGTCACTAAAATACTTATATCTTTTAAAAATCACGACAAACTCTTCGACGGAAGTCGGTTACTCCTTTCGGGTGATTTTAGACATTTCCCGTCATTTGACGCTTGCTTGAAATCATTGTTACTGTGACGTAATGTTGAAAAACTACAGCTAAAAGTGTACACATGTACTTATACACATAAATGCTTCAAGATCCATCCGCTGACACATTCTCAAAACAATGGTTAGATATCGGCAATGGAAAAGTTGTTGTCGATTAAAGTACTGGATGCATAACATTGCCGACCGATTTCTGCACAATCTTTGATTCACAAAATGCTCCCATCGAATGCATATTTCCATGTATACATATACAATATACAAATCATGATTGGCTGGCAGAAAGAGTAATTTTGGCAGCAAAAAATGCGATCGTCAACGTTTTAAATTTCAAGATCCAAGAGTTATTACCAGGCAAATTGGTGTCATATAAATCAATCGATACATTTTGCGATGTTAACGAATCTGTAAACTATACAGCAGAGTTTTTTAACTCATTGGATTTTCCAAGCATGCCACCGCACCATTTATAAATTAGAGTTGTATCCATGATTATTTTACTTCGGAATTTGAATCCTCGACGGCTGTGCAATGACACTTTATTAGTTGTTAAAAAACTAATGAAAAACGTTGTCAAAGCTACCATTTTAAATGGCAAGTTCTGATGCGAAAATGTATTGCTGCCACGATCTCAATAATTTCAACATACGTGCCGATTTAATTTAAACGCTTTCAATTTTCAATTAGATTGGAATTCAAAATGACAATCAATACGTTCCAAGGCTAAACGATGTCTCGTTGTGGCAAAGATTTCAGTACATGTTTCGTACACAGATTTATTATACGTCGCATATTCTCGCGTGGTCAAGTAATATAAAAACAAAGCGAGATCAAAAATAATTTTTTGTGATAAAAAATTAAAAGTATATAATCGAAGGGTAATTGATACAAGAAGAAGTCAATAAAAATATTTATCTATAACTATGAAATACTACGTAGTGTATACTTAAAATCAGGAAGGACCAACTTAATGTAGCTGGTGTGCCAATTCGTAGAACTTTAAAATTTAGCAGGCTAAAGTAAAGAAAGCAAAATAAAAAAAGATTAGTCAAATTTACAATTAGCATTTATTTTGTATAATTTAATTTTACGACTGAAACAATAAAATTAACCTAATACATACGTATAGCTATGTAAGCTATGCTGTTATGGATATATATTATATTTAGACAATTAATAATTTATTTATAGTTCAATACAAAATAAGAATATAATATCTACATTTTACGATCAACGTAATAAAATAAAATACTGATAAATGCTAAAATTGTATGAAGTAATTTGAAAATGTAGCATGAGCCAGATAAATAAGTACTTAGGTGCGATACGGCCCGTGGGCTACCAGTTGACCATCATTAATATATATGATAAATTAATAATAAAAAATTTCAAAATATGCTCTTTTGATACATGTATATAATATTTGAAAAATATTTTTTGGTATTTAGTTTATAATAATTATTATGTTGAAATCTGAAAAACAACATATTTTATTTAGCTGCTGAATTTCGAACTAGAAAGCATTAAATTATTATCTAGATAAAAAAAAAAAGATGATCTTATGACGACTTTTTTTTAAGCTTTATTCGTATCAAAAAGTAAAATTGTTGATTCATGGATTATATTTAATGAAAACCACTAAAACAAGTATCAAAAATGTATGAACACTTTCAAAGCCATCAAATCTACTTATTTCTTATTATGTTTTCAGATTTAAAATATATTATTATATATTATATATTATATAATATTATAATTTATAAATATTATATTATATAATATATTATAATATATATAAATATAATTATTTATTTTATTAAAGGATTTGTTTGAAAATAATTGCTCTTCTATAGTTACAAAGTACAATTGATTTTATATTCTTACAGCGCTAGTTTAAGAACGATGTTATGAACAGCATTAAATTTAATTAAAATAATTTACTACACGAGACAATTAAAAATACTTCAAACTAATATATATTTGGTGTAAAATAAACTAGATTCAAGTAAATTATACCTATAACTCTGCGAGGATTTTGAATGACATTAATGCACTAGATTTTTCCAAAACCACCTCGTTTGTCCTAATACACAATAACAGTTATGCCGAAAATGATTTCTTTAGCTCATTGATTTTTACTTACCGTGGAATTAAAAAAATATAATAAAATATAATTAACATATATTTAACTTATGACATGCATTATACTAAAGTATTCGTAACAAATGGGACACACAATGGCACGGCAAGGAGATATCTTTAGACTTATGAACTTTGGTATCAGTATAATAATCAACTTATAATTATTATTTACTTTGTTAATTATAATTTTATCATTTTGTATATGTTATAACCGCACTAATTATATATTGATATGACCCTACGTTTTTCTTTATATTGTACATCAAATAAACTTCTCATGTCCGAAAGATATCGTTCAATCGTTAAATAAGTTGACTAAATATATTTTTATAGCAGTTAAGCCCGACCATTTTAAAAATTTTACATGAAATAAAATGATATCGAGACATAGATTAACGCATTACATAAATAATCTTGTTCGTCATGACGTACATTATGACGTCGATTTTTAGATCTGACGCAAATTACTTTTACGCCTTGAATTTCAAGCATATATGTATATTTACGTATACACTGTTTCCTATTTACACTACTCCCGAATTTTTATCTCTTTTGAAAAGGTATCAAGCAGGTTAGTCGACCTGCAAGCCAATCTTAATAAAAGAAAGAGCGTGCCGTGCCGGCAACGGAACAACGGTCGACCGTATAATGCTTGTTATATGTATTATATACTCTGCACAACTAAATGGGGTTAAGCGGCAATCACGGTAGCCGAAGGGGCACTTTAAATGCAAATATTTTTATGACTTCTTATTACTAATGCCAATAGCTATCAAATAAGACAAGAACGAACATTCTGCATTCACCCATTTTTTATTGGGTAAAATACATGATAATATATATATTAAAGACTGATAATAATAAACATAATAGACATAATGATAATGATAACAATAACGATGATTCTATTATAGTATACAACAATTAATAATAATACTTACGTACTTATAATATATAAGCATTATAGTTCTTGGTGTAAAAAAAAAAAAATATTGATATTCCCCAAAAAAACTTTCAAAAAGAAAAAACGCCAAGCTTAAAATTAGAACTGTTATATACTTGCAAGCTGTGTTGTGACTTATCTAGATAGATTTTTTGTCATATTTATCTTATCTAGATAAATAATGCCAAGTTATCTAATTACTTATCTAAGATAAAATTTTTACTTATCTAGATAATTGTCTATATTCTTGCCAAGATTAGTTATTTTTATTCTTGTACGGAGACAAATCCAACAAATCAGAGATTATCAAAATCGGTTCAGCCGTTATTGAATTATAAATTCTGTAAATAACCTGACTTTCTTTTATACATATAGATTTTGTATTCATAATCATAATTAGTGTATTATTAATAAGTAATTATTATTTCTTGGTATGTCATTTAATTTGTATTTTCGTGTCGGGAAAATATTTTTGGTATTTTTAAGCTTAATTTCTTATTTCCCACGGAAGTTCCAAATATAGTAGGTATTTGATTTTAATATAAACACGTAACTCATACGCTGAATAGTTATTACTTCACTCTTGGAACCCGTAAAGTCGTAACTACTTATAAAATAATGAAAATTATCATATTAATATTATACGGAAAACAATATTGTTAATTTAAAATATTTTTTTATGTATTCTGTATTCATCCTGATACGTACAGAGTAATTTTCATTTTTTTTTTTTCTGTAACATTTTAGTGATTAATTGTCATTAAATATTGTACAATATTTATAAATACTGCTTAATGGTACACTACATTACTTCAATAAACATTAAATACCTAGGTACCTATTGATAATAATGATTATAATCAGGGACGTATTTAAGAGGTGGGCCCATAGAGCCCGTGCCTCCCCCCATTCACCGTATTTTATACTTTATTTATTATTGTAGGTCCTGTTTCACGCACAGGCACACAGTGAAATACTGGAATATCAATATAACATAATAATATGATACTATCGATTACACAGATTACCATTGCATACACCCTGAATACACCTTAATATACACCCTGAAATAATTATAAAACCTGAAGAAGTAGTTGATGCATATGCTAATAAACACCCCAGACGTCTTCAGTTATCGTAATTACAAAAATTATATTTAAAAATATGTTTTATTATAAATTTGTGTAATAAAAGTTTATGTTTCTATCAAACACTTGTATTTTGATTATTTGGTTATGAATAACGACAGTTTTGTTGAGATGTAAAAGTTAGAAAAGTTATAACTATGTATACTTTGAACTTTTTGTTTGTAAACCCCCCCCCCCCCCCCCAAATAAAGACATTTTTAAATACGCCCAAGATTATAATAGAGTTTTCATAGATATTATTAGAATATGAAATATTGACTAAAAAATAACATTTTTTGAAAATATCTTTTTTTTTTATCTAGATAAAAATGAAATTATCTTTTATCATTATCTAGATATTGTAATTTTTTTAACTATTATCTTTATCTAGATAAATTTTGCATTATCTATTCCCAACACTGCTTGTGAGGAAAAAAAACCTGTCCAAAAAATTCAGTGATATTAACATTATTCAAGCTTTAAATTCACGAGGTTATCTCTTTTCTCCTTAGTTATAAATATTATCTTTATAGGTACCTATTTTGTTTCAATATCACTATCCAATACTTGGGGCTGACTTTAATATTGATGTCTGCATAGTATGTGTATTTTAGATAATTACATGTATATATCAGCAACCAAGTATTGAATTGTGATATTAAAACAAAATAGTTACAAAGAAAATATTTAAAAGTAAAGAGAAAAGAGAGAAGTTGAAGGAAATTTATGAAGTACCTTGTAAGTTAATTAAAAGCTTGAATAATGTTGATATCAGTGCATTTTTTGGACAGGTTTTTTTCGTTGGAAGAGTATAACAGTTTTAATTTTGAGTTTTTTTACTTTTTGAAAGATTTTTTAGGTAATAATGTTAACTGCGCTCAACTTTTTATTTATGTTAAAAATATATAACTTAAGATTTGTCCCGTTTGTAAAATATACAAGACTTGTAACTTATTGAAATCACTATAGTTGTGTATTTTTCAATCATATCACAGAAATGTTATTTTTGTCCAAAAAAATAATATTTATAAAAATACATTATCGAATAATTATTACGGTTATACGACTACTGTAGGTTATCACTTCATCCAGCATAGGCCAATAGTATAAACTTTAATCAATGAAGTCACGATGGCCGACTAATTCGTGTCGCAGCACTAAAAGTGTTTGAAAATTACTTCAAATTTTATATTTCGTAAAATTAATATTCCTCTAAATTCGGATGATGTTTAGTGGTAGTAAATAAACACAAAACTTGTACAGTATTTTTAAAAACAGAAAGTGACGATGGTAGAATTACTGAACATAATTTAAATAATTTAAACCATGACCATGAATTATTAATCATTGAAGTGATGAAAACCTAGCTTCAAACTCTAGTTTTTATAAAACTCATCCAAATATTTTCATGTTTATAGAAAAATTAAACAAATTAAAATAGAAATAAATATTAAAAGAAATAGTATAAATGAAATAGCTTTATTATATCTGGAGATTGTAAATAATCAATGATTAGCAGGATTGTAAAATTGTATTTCACAAAAACAATTCTTTGATTTTGATGACTATCTATAATTAAAGCACTTATTATGTATTGTATGAACTATATACGAATTTTAAAGATAATTGTTTTCCAATTGAAATTATACGTGTAAGTATCTAGTCTATTTCTTATTAACAATGAAATTTAAATCAAAATCAAGAACCATTCGTTATTGCATTATAACTTATGCTTATAGTTTAATACTAATTTTATAATAATGCAATGAAAAATCTGTAATCTCTGAATGAACATTCTCTACCGTTCAGTTTGATATAAATGATTAAAAAGTCATGTAAAACATGAAAGTTATACTAATATCAGCCACGTGATCGGCGTTAACATGCAACATACAGCTCCTATCACAAAATCGGTTATTTTGATAAACAACGGATATCCGATAGTAAATGAAATATTATGTTAATATTTGTAAAATAATTACGCAGAATATATTGCTGTCTATTTCATCGAATGTGAAAAAAGTTCCATTCATTTTTTCCCAAGAACATTGAACGTTATTGTATAGCTTAGTGTTTTAAATTTAAAGCAATTAACTCAGTAGTTCGTAATATTTTTTATTTCTGTGTCTTGGGGTAGTTTTTGAATAGATTTTAAAAGTAATTATAAAATCCAACGTTGTATTCGTTTTGAGCTTTTATAATTCGATGTACAAATAATCCGAGTCGTCCTACTCTGGGTTATACACTAATCGATCAATGATTGTATTATTTTAAATTTATGCTAAGCATATTTATATAAAAACTATTTTGTATTTATATGAAATGTTGAAATAATAAAATATAAAATAATGAAATATTTTGTTCTCAAATAACTTATTGATTTTTCATTTTGTTTTATCGTAATTAATTATTTGATGAGCCTTAATCTTTTTATTAAATTGCCATTTTCAAAGCCATTAGTATTGGTAATTTAGTTATGATAATTAAATTAAGAAATATTTATTATTTAATTTTATTCGTATTTGAGGGACGAAGCCATATGATATATTTTCTTTATATTTCATTTAAAATAAACTATTGTAGTAGCAAATACATGTTGATACATTTTATTTAATTTAAATGTGAAATATAATTCAAATAAATTAGAATCGTGAATCTACTTTAACAAAAATAAAAAAATAGAAACATGTAATTACTCTTACACCTAGACCACTAAATATAAGAATTATGTGAAGTACTACCGATGGATGACTTTCTTAATCATGATATTCGTGTTATGAACTAAATTATATCCGTCCCATTGAATAATAAATAAATTAATGAGTATAGATTGCCTTTAAAATTAATAAAAAAAAATTTAAAATAATTCAACTTTAATGTAATAAAAATATCACTGATATTTTTATACACAAACAAATTTTTTGAGCTAAATAATTAATGAAACAATTTTATGCAAACATAATGAAGGTACACAAAAGTTGTTCAATAAAAGACTGTTGGTTAAATGACTACTGGGACATGTAACTTTTATGTTTTGAATTTCAATTTGAAAACAACGATAATTCGCAAGGCTGGGCAAGTTAATGATATTTTTTAACTCAGTTAAGTTAATTGAGATCATGTTCAATTAAATTAACAACTAAGTTAATTCACATGAGAATTACCTAAATTAATTTAAAAATTAATTAAAAAAATATCGTTAACATCACTTAACTTCAGTCAATAAGTTAAGTTAATCCAACTTCTGATAACCTTATTTTTTCGGAACCTGATTGTTTTTAATCAGTTCAATATAAATAATATTCCATCTGCAAAAAAAAAAAAAAAACAAATTTACCTGTATTGGACGGTTTTTAAATATCTCTACTTAGGCAATACTGAACCTTGTTTCTATAGAGATTCAATTGCCTCTCTCCTTAGAAAATTCATATCTATACTCATAGATATATATATCTAGGTTCCAGTAATAATATAAAGTTATTTCAGAGGCGTCGGTTGTTTTCACCAAACAATTTGATATATGATTTTCGTTTCCGTTTAATCTATTACTACATACCTGTCTAAACGAGAGTATGAGAACCATTTAGAGATTAGAAAATTTTCTTTCGATTTTGTACTTGTCAATGTCTGATAGTACCAACGACCTATTTCGTCTTGATAGTTAAATGTAAGCCTATTTATATATTATTCACGTTTGTTCAATAATGAGAAAAAATTGCTTTTGGTTTTTGACAAATTCATTTTATAAGACCTATTCTAAAAACAAATTTTGATTTATAATTTATTAAACGGCCAAGTGCATTACATCTTGTTTTGACCGTAAAAAAGCCAACTTTAAAACACCAAAGTACTAGTACGTTAACCAATACATATTTTGTAAAGAACTATCCAATTTTATTTTTATGTTGCACGGCGATAAATCATTAGAATGGTTGCAAGTATTTTTTACGGCTGGTCAAAATTAATCTGCTGATTATCGACTGGATGACCAGCCTTGGTACAAATGAGAAAATACAAGTCAGTCTTTGGATTGATAAACGGCCTCAACATATGACCATTTTATGGAATATTAAGAACTTAATTTCTTACGTAAAATTATGATAGTATTTTAATACTATTATAATTAACTGTTTTTATTTTAGAGAGCTGAAACTAGAATTTTAACAACCGTTGATTTTTATCGCAATTTTTGGAAGTATTAAAGTTAGCAAAATGTTGGACTTAGCGATTTAAGTATTGTAAATTGGTGTGTTTTAAAATTTTCTTTCAAGAGTTCGTAGCAATAAAAGAAATAAAATTGGTAAACTACTGGTAAACGTTATGGTTTACGTTTTTGGTGCAAATTCTAAACGATTTTAAGAACCAATAATTACGACGTTATTTATATTTTCCATAATTTACTTTATCACGATTTATAAGAAATTATTATAAATTTATGTTACCAAAAAGTCTTTTATTTGAATAATTTAACATTTTTCTAGGACGTTTCGGTAGTCTTTCCACCCGCAAAGAAGTACTCATCAATTTAGGTCCTATTTTCAACTGAAAAAGATCCCGTATTAAACTATTGGTACAATTTTTCGAAACTCAAGAAGAAAAGCAATAGTTATTATAAAATATTAATAAACTTTCCTTTGATATTTCAGACTTGACAACATTTACATTTTGAGTGCTTATTCAATATAATTTATTTTACGGAAGTTTTTATACGAGCATTTCGTACATTAATTTTTTATGTCTACATAATACAGTTTTATCTCTAAAGTGGGGTGAAAAATATTTTGTATACTCATTGGTGTTTAACTCACCAAGTTCACCGTCATAGTTATAGTGAAAATGATGTCTCATCTCCTTTGTACTCGTGTTATATGATAATCTTGTACATAGCTTCATGCCCAGGGCTATAAATAATTGAACAACACATGGTCTGATTTTACAGGATGTCTCATCGTGTTCTCGCGGTGTTTTAAATTGTAAGAACACAGAAAACCATATTATCTAATGACTATGGTCACAAAATTAACATTTTATATACATTTAAAGATGTTATACTAATTATACAACATTAGACCATGTTATTCATAATAAAAAGTTAAAACAGAAGTGAAATTTTTTTTAACAAACTATGACGTCATTTTAGTTTTATAAAACAAAATCTGTTTAACAAAATCAGCCTTATTAATAATACGAATGGTACTTTAATTTACAGTTATGTTATAAAAGTCTAATAAACCATAGCCATTAGGTAAAAACACTATGGTTGAATGATTAATGGGTAGCAATGTCAACTCGTATCAAAAATACTGTTATGAACAGGCCTGTGAATTTAATACAATCAAAAAATATTAAATATGCATGCGTTTATGCACTTAAATCAGGAAAAATATGCCTGTTATATATTTATATTTGTAATTTCTCTCAAATAAAAGTTCGAATTTGGCCTTTTAAATGACTAAACTTGATTGAAATATCTTGAACGATTTGTATTGCATCTGAAAATGCTATACTATGTTTTTCAAGACTGGTTGTAGCCACAGGAAAACATTAAAAGTTTGATTTTACAAAAGTCCAATAATCTTAAATCTGTGGAGTTTTTAAACGTTTCTGAGTACTCCTGATTGAAAGTATTTCATCTTCATCAAAACTTTCAATGAATTTATTTGGGCATGGATTACGGATTTGTAGATATCAGAATAATAACGATTCATATTGGATAATAATTTATACTCATAAATAATACTCTATGTATGCTTACAATAGGTTAGACTTAGTTAGGATAATCAATTTTCTAGTATGATTAACACACGGATGTATGTGTAATCGGTTACCCATGGGTCATCTCGATAAATCGTTGTGTCGCGCGCTGGCCATTATAGGAAGACGACAGGGAGTCGATCAGCAGTTTGAACTGACAACTCGTATGAGCGAGTGTAATTCTGTCGGTTAGGCTCACACCTCTTCTTAACATGTTAAAATATTTAATAATTATTTATTTAATCATTGCTGTAATTTTGAATATATTTATATAAATAAAACTAGTAATATTAACTACAAGTTGTTGTGCTTCATAACAAATTAAAAACTTCTACAGTATACTGTGCTGTTGCTCACCGCTGTCAGGACGCTACAATAGTATAGTCGCAATGCGAAAAAAAATTAAAAATAATTCTTCACATGTAATTATGAATACATAAATTACCTAGATTTCTATTGAAATCAACAATCATTTTCACAAAAACATTTGTCAATAACGTTTCAGATTGACGGATAAAACTATAAATTTTACTAAAATTAAAAAAAAAAAAATAGCATTAAAACGATAATTCGTGAAAATGCATTCATATGTCATATACTCAAATATATTTCATATAGTATAAAAAAATATGTAGAATAAGATTTCATATTTAATTAAAAAATCAGGCGAAACAAATGTTGGTCGTATCCATTTCCTTATATTACGTGTTCTTATATTGCTTGAAAAGGCATGACTCAAATTGTCTTCCCTGGTCTGTTGTGATACGAAGAGGGGTACCAAAACTTACGATCCAATGCATATAGAAAGCTCGTGCTACGGTTACCGCTTCTTGATCTTCCAATGGAATTACCTCAGGCCATCGAGTAAATCTATCGATACACGTGAGGCAATAGCGAAATCCTTCAGAATAAGGCATAACGATTAGATCTAAATGAACACGTTCAAATCTTTGAGACGGTAAAGAAAATGAACCAAGAGGTGCTGTGACATGGCACGTGATTTTGGCTCGTTGACATTCTACACATGCCCTCGCCCAATGTCTGCAATCTGCGTCAATTGCTGGCCACACGAATCGCTGTTTAACAAGCTTCGTCGTGGCCTTGACACCTGGATGTGCAAGGCGATGTATATTATTGAAAACTTTACATCGGAATGGCTTTGTGACAAAAGGCCTGGCGGTTGAAGTTGATACGTCACAGAACACTAAGACATTTGTACCTGGTAATTGAACTTGCTTGAGTTGTAGTCCAGTATTTTCTTTTTCGTATTTTTTTAATTCATCGTCTCCCTGTTGTGATATCGCTAATGCAGTGTAGTCTATTGTCTCTGACAAGCCGTCAACGCGAGATAAGGTATCGGCCACGATATTCTGCTTACCTGGAACATACCTAATATCCGTGGTGAATTGTGAGATAAAGTCTAGGTGTCTGAATTGTCGTGGTGTGTATTTATCCTATTTCTACTGAAATGCAAAAGTGATGGGTTTGTGATCAGTGAATGTAACCAAATCGCGTCCTTCCACCATATACTGAAAATGCTTGACAGCAAGGTAGATCGCGAGAAGTTCTCGATCGTAGGCTCCGTATTTCGTCTCGGTCGCTGTGAGCTTCTTGGAAAAGAAGGCAAGAGGTTGCCACTCATTATTGATGAACTGTTGAAGAGTTGCGTCAACTGCGGTGTTTGAAGCATCACTTACAACGCCAGTCGAGCGTTGTCGCATGGATGTGCGAGAAGCGTGGCTGTGGCGAGTTTCTCCTTGCATTTTTCAAAAGCCGAAATGGCCTCTGGTGTCCAGTTAATAGGTGACTTACCTTTTAAATTGGGTACCAAAAATCACTTAGTGGTGCTTGTGCGTCTGAAGCTCCAGGTATAAGACGACGATAGAAGTTTATCATACCCAAGAACTGTCGTAGACCCTTAACGGACGATGACATCTTGTAGCTCAAAATGTCAGTGACTCTGTCGGGTAGAGGACGTGTTCCTTCTCTAAAAATCATGTAGCCTAAAAACTTTACTTCTGATTGTCCAAAAACGCATTTTTTTGGATTGATAACCAGAGAGCATTCGCGTAGACGCTCAAAAATGATCTGTAAATGTTTGATGTGCTCTTCCTCAAGAAACAGATGCCACCAATATGTCGTCAATGTAGCTGTAACAGAAATCAAGTCCAAAAAGTACTTCGTCAATAAATCGTTGAAAAGATTTTGCTGCATTTCGAAGCCCAAAAGACATAAAGACGAATTCGTTAAGTCCAAATAGTGTCACGATTGCGGTTTTAGGAATATCTTCTTCAGCTACAGTAGTTTGATTATATGCTCGGACTAGGTCGATTGTTGAAAAAATCGTTTTACCGTGGAGAAAGTGTGCAAAGTCCTGAATATGATGAACCGGGTACCGATCTGGAATAGTCCGAGCATTTATAGCACGGTAATCCCCACAAGGACGCCAGGCGTCCGTTGTGTTCTTTGATACCAAGTGTAATGGTGATGCCCAAGGTCCCTGGGATGGTCGAATAATGCCTAATTGGATCATAGCTTCAAACTCCTTTTTTGCTGCCTTGAGCTTATCAGGTGCTAAGCGTCGTGGTTTACAAGCTACTGGGGGTCCTGGTGTCGTTTGAATATAGTGTTTGGTGCTGTGCCTAATGTCTTTAGGCGCTCCATATGATCGAGTGATCTCGGGAAATTTCCGTAGTAAACAGTCGTATTTCGTTTCTCCCACGGCAATCTTTATGTATGGTATTGAGGATTCAGCAGCGTGACCATGAGTGGTGGTCGTGTAACACCACCTAAAAGACATTGGTTACGCACGTCTACTAAAAGATTTTAATGACTCAAGAAGTCCACACCAATGATGAGTTTGGATACTTCCACGATCACAAATCTCCAAGTGAAATCTCGACGAAGTCCGAAGTTGAGGCTGAGCGTGATAGTACTGTAGGTGTTAATAGGCGTGCCATTGGCTGCTGATAGGACGTAATCGGATTTTACTCGTCGGTCTGGAACAGCACATAGGTCGGCACCCGTGTCGATGAGAAATTGAGTTTAAGAAGTTCGATCAGTAATGAATAGACGGCGTGGGGACGGACTGGTCTCACTGGCCGTCATCAGTGATGACCCGTCACGTTTCCCGAATTATAGGTACAAGGTTCCTTGCATTTTTGCGATTTTGATCCATAACGCCAATGATACCAGCATAATCCATTTGCACCATGGAGAGTACGGCTCCGAGATCGAGATCTTGAGCGGTAAGTACTTGGTCTTGAGTCCGGATTACGCAAGGGACGAGTATTGATCGCTGCCACTTCACTTCTCAACGTCGCAGTTTCCTGATTTATACTCAAGGTAAGCTGAGAAATTTTAAGATTCAACATGGCTTCAAGAGTATCACTTCTCGATGTCTCTGCTATTTGAGGTACCAAAGGACCAGATGCATCTGCGATGTTGTCTTCAAGCTTACTATCTTTAACTATTGCAAACGCCACTTGTATACTTTTTGGTAAGCGGCCCATCCAAAGTGTCTTTAATAATGTTTCCGGAACGGAAGAGTCAGCCAGGTTTTGGAGGTGGCGTAAAAATTGTGACGGTTTACGGTCACCAATCTCAACGCGCTCCAGAAGTAGACGTGTTTTTTCAACGTTTTATTAATTCATCTTTAATCTTGACATACTTACTGTCCGAGGGCGGCGTCATAATTATGTCTTTGACTTCAACTGCATATTTTGGCGGTAATGCTCCAACCACATATCCGAAGTTCGTGCTGTCAGCTGTGACTCCCGCGCTGGCGAAACTACCTTCGACCATAGCAAACTAAAGTTCGGGATCTGACGAAATGAAATCCGGTATTTTGACGGCTACTCGAGCAATCGTTGCGTCTGTCTCTGCCATCACGTCGAGGTCACCAATTTGTGGGATTTAAGTTTTAAAAATCACTCACAATTTGATTTAATTAAAATAGACACAATATTATATAAATATGTATGTACAAATATCGATACGCGTTACAATTGCGGAGGAATTGCCGAATATATCGCCGAGTGTAATTCACGGTGTGTCGCAGATTGTACTTACGGACTGATTGAATGAGCATTTGACCAGCCGGTATATATATATCGGCATCGATTGTATAGAACATTCTTGAAATTACTTTAACGAGATAATCATCGCATATTCTAGAACATGGGATTTCCCCTTATCCACTGACAATATTGTAAACAACTTGGACGATTCGCGGTGCTTTGTTTACGTCACCACACGTCTATAAATCATAACGATGAGAATACGGCCGTAGGTTTGTATACAAAAAACGTAATTCGCTGGTCGAGCAGCATTTCCAATCGTATACGATTTCGTTTTTATGAATATAATATTTACGGAAACATCGCACGAGAATGATATTGACGTTTATTATTTAAGACTTATAACGTTGCAACACGGATGAAGGTAAAAAGTTCGTTTGGCTTTCACAAAATTCCTATCGTATGGGGGTGGTTGATTGTAATACATTATTTTTTTCTGTTTTTCCAATCATCTAATCGATTACGATCAAGTAGACATAACGAAAGTCGAGAGCGGCCCTCACTCTATTCTGTGTGCGCGGAAACGCGACGGAACACGCGATCCATCAACAAGGGTAACGGCAATTGTTGACTCTCGGTACACGGCATTCGATACGGGGAGAGGGTTGACGATCGAAGACTCGCGTTGTCCGGGGGTTCGTTCTCCACACCGTACGAACACGACTTCCGTGCGGGGCAAACCTCGTGTTTTCCGCAACTACGCCTCTGTATAACGTTACACGTCCGTCGTTTGACGTCGTTCGGCCCCATTGGGTTCCGGTCGACGCGCACGTTGCAAGTCTCCCGGTGACGTGAGTCGGCTCGGGTTTGATTTTGGCGTCGCAGGGACGGATGATGGAACGACATTCGTATAAGCCGGATTGGTGTTCTGTCGGTGACCGGTAAGTAGTAACTGTCGATAGCGCAACGGTCGATGAGAAATACACACGATAAAATATAGGGTACATTTTTAGGTTTTGTACCATAATGCGTTTTTCTATATCCCCGTAACCGATGTAAAACCGTTTAGTACAAAGTTTCAAATGAAAAAAATATGGAGAATAGCGCCTTAAACATTTTTGCGGTAGGTGCTTGATATTGGGAAGCCAACGATTACGAAAAGAATAATTACCCAAACTCTTGGACGAGAAAAATTAATTTCCAATACTAGAAACCCATAAATCCGAACGGTCCAAATACTTAGACAAATCCGGATAAGGATTTGATTCAAATCCGGATTTAAATACCCTAATATTCGGAAAATTCACATCTTCGGGTTTCATGTCCTTTCCTAGTTAATACTTAACGAATAGTTTTTAGGTATTATATTATAGGTACACGTATAGTATATATATTATTTAATATATTACTAGCTGAACAATCCCCGTTTTCGCCCGTGTGTAGTTTTTACTTTTTCTGATTTAAATTCTCAATTGTTTTAATTTGATCAAGTGCTAAATAGTAGAAGTAGCTAAATTACGAATAAAAAATAATAATAATAGTAATAATAATATTTAAAAATTATACTATACCGAGTTATTAATTTCTAAAATGACTTAAGTCAAAATCTCTTGGTATGCCACATTTAGAGTTTTATTTTGTGGTGTATAAACGTATAAATTGTCAGGTTTTCTTACTCTAGAAAATTCTACATACAATTTTCCATGTGAGAAAGTGCTATTTTCCATATCTACACCACAGTAAATCAAAGTCAGTCTATCCTTGCACTTTGTTTGTTGTCATTGCAAAACAAACTTTTATTGAAAATTTAACTCTTCTAAACTAAACTAAAAAATCGTTGAAGTATAATAGTCATTTCAGTAAATATATTTTTTCTCCTTTAGAACATCCAATCAAAATTTTAGCTTCAATTATTAATCAATTCAATTTTTTGTAAATAAGACTAGTAAAAAAAGTTAAATAGTGCCTCGTCATAAAATTGGAACATAAAAAAGCTTGTTTTTTTATATATGTATAAAAATATAACATTAATAATAAATATGTAATAAATTATTACTTAATTTTTTTTTCCTTTTTTTTTTTTAACGTAGCTTTTATTTACTATTTAGTTCAACAATTACATTACACTAACAAAATAATAATACAAAAGAATGAGAACAAATAAAGTAATACCAACAATTAAGGATGTTCAAATGATAAAGCCAGCCTCCTGAATAAATGAAATTGAATAAATAAATAATATAATAACAACATGTTCTGAGTATTAATGTGTTAAAGATTTTTAAACATGATTAATAATTAGATTATGAGTACTATGTTAAAAAAAAAAATTATGAAAAAAATATAAAAAAAAAATATGCAATAAAAAACGGAATTAAATATTTAGTTCTTCGAGTAAGAATCTAGATTGCTTAATTCTTAAATTCCTTCAAGGATTAGTATCACACATTAAGTTTTTAATATTCAATTTTTCCAATTTATATTTTAGATTCAATCTTTTTTAAGTATCATAGTTGATAAGAATATTTAGTAATTTAGATTTTATATTTTTACATTTTTTAGGTACCTATAAGTTTTATAAAAGTTAATAAAAATATGTAATAATTTAGCAACAATTTGTATTTAAATAAAATTAAAATAAATCTCTCATAATTTAATTCATAGACATTTATTTAAATAAACTGAACGGTTTCAAACAATATGAGAGATAATAGATAAAAAACAAATATATAAAATACATATTAGGTATATAAAAGAAAATTTTTATTGTATGTATATACTGAAAATCTTAAATGTTAATATTTTGATTTAATTTTATTATATGAATTTCATTAAAGTTAGGTTAGGTTATTTAAAATTACTTATTCCATCATTTCTGTTAACATATCTGAATAAAATTATAATTATTATTTTTTTATTTTGTTAAAACCATTATACGTGAGTGTAAATTATAATAGAAACGTGAGTACATTTCATATTAATTGGATTTAAATATTCAGTAATATGTGTAGTAAAAATAAACAAATCATGAACTACTGTTCGAATTGTTTTAATGATTACCATGGAAAACAATATAATTCCATGGATTTATTAATGAACTAATAATTATTTTACTATTTATTTATTTATTAATAATGTATTATGTTATTTATATTAAATATTTTGTTGATTTTGTATATACTTGACGATGAAATTTTTATTCAAAATCGATTTTACTTTGCAAATATAAAAATACTCCAGGTTAAGCATTCAATTATTTATTTCTATAATTATTATTATTATTTATTTATTTTTTTTTTTTTTTTACTAACCTGATCAGTTACTTAATAATCAGTAATCAGTTAATTTTTAATTTTTAATTTTAAGAAATTTAATAAATATGAGATATCAGATGGCTTGAATATTATTATCTTTCTTGTAGGTTGCAGAGTAATTATTTATTTTTAAAGCAATACAATTTTTATTGGCTATTATTAAAGGCTACTTAGTTCTTGTATGAAACTGCAACTGTAATTAACGAAATTCTACCAACTAATGATAATGGTTTATAATATTTTAACTGTTTGATAAAAAATACATTTTTTAATTATTTTTAAATCTTCGAAATCAATTCAGGATTGTATAATACTGAATGCATTTAAAATGTATAAACAGAAAACAAAAGAAAGATGAATTAATTAATTTAAAATTGATGGACAATGGAAACTAATTACAATAATAATTCTTATGGGACGTCAATCCTATCTAACATAATGTAGGATGAATATATTAATAACGTTTCTGAATTTTTTTACTATTGTGTGAAAATTACTTTTAAATTATTAATCAAAACTGTCTTCATAATTTATTTTTATTTTTCGATAAGTCGTATCTACCAATATTTTAACATAAAACATTTTTAATATGAGGAAATGATTTTTTACAGGTGTTCAATAATAGATATGAAATATAATTGAATTGTAATTTAATGGTGGTATAGAAGATTCAACATTTGTCATAAAACTGTCGTGATGGAAACGTCCAGAAACTATTTATTAATCTTTTCGGCCGGGGAAAATATAATTTAACATTTATTAATGATTGTTTTCAAAACCGTTTTAATTTCACGTTTGTAGGCAATGAGTGCCATAAATATAGTATGTGAGCCATACCCGGACAGTAATTTTGTGCTATAGAACTTAAACAAGAATCTTTATCATAGATTTGTGTTATGGTTGTATTATGCATGAAAATATTGTATAATATGACCAATTTTGTGGGATTAGAATAATTCTGAGACATTGGATCGAAAATATGCATCATACAGGAAAACTTTGATGATACGGACGGAACGTTTTAATTTTTCTTTGTTTTATTTTGTGATGATTTTTATGGAACGCGTTTTTAAAATTTGTAGTATTGAAAAATAATTTCATCTTGTAATAAAGTTACAGTAGTAATATAATTTTTTACAAATCACCGATACGTTTCTTCTTACGTTGCAATGTAATTACAGTCATAGCGATAATAAAATCTCACGTTTCTGGGTTCAAAACATTCCATACACGTTAATAATAATCAAAGCTGGGTATTAACGAGTTAAAAATTAAAATTAAATTAAAAGGTTAAGTTAATTTTAATTAAGTAAATTAATCCGTTCTTTTTTTTACAAATTAACTTTTAACATAATAAGTTACTTTTTTATAAGATTAACGTGTTAACTTTAAGTTAATATTATTTAAAATTTGCTAAATTAAGTTAATTTTAGTGTAAAGAATAAATTATTAAATGAGGTTTTTAATATATTTATAATTTACTATTTTATATAAATTTCCTGTAGACGAAAATAATATGAAAAATAACTTTAATAGTCATTATATGGGTTATATTTTATCATTATATTTTTATAAAATTGTTATTGTATAAACACTATAAACCCATGGAAATCCTAAGAATATTCTGTGAAAATAGTAAATACCATGAGAGCGAGTGTCGATGGGGGATTAATCACAAAACAGCTGTGGTATAATTTCCAATTTAATTTCATTATTCAACTAGCATATGTTCTGTTCACATCTCGTTAAAATTTATAATATATTGTTATTAGTTTATTACTTTATTAGCTTAGTATATTTCTGTGAAAGTTTATTATTTTTAATTTTTGGTTTTTTGATAGCTAGTTAATACTTTTTTGTATCATTTTAAATTTCCCCAGTAATTTTCTTGAGCGTAAAAAAACTAATATTATGTGTACAATTTTTTATTTTTGCAAATTAGAAAATTTTAACTTTTAACTAAGTTGAGTTACATTTTTTTCAAAGTTAACTTTTATCTTAACGAGTTAACGAAAAAAATATAAATAACTTTTAATTTAACTTTATTATTTTAAAATAACTTAACTTAACGAATTAAAAAAAATCGTTAACTTGCCCAGCCCTGATAATAATAATAATCACCTTCTACAGAGTAAAGTAATACATCCAATAAGATTTATCTCAGTTTCCAAGAATAATACTTATTATGATTTCAGTGATATTACAATATGTAATACGTATCATTTATTACGTAACAGAACTTTCAATGTTATATATTTATATCAAAGGGTTCATACCGTGGTACCGAATGAAATTGAAACTGCCAGTTCAAATAATTAGATTTACCCACTTACCTACTCTAAAGTACCACCCATTCAAATACCAATTCATTTTTATTTTTACAGACCATTACTAATTAAAGATGTTATAAAATATTTAATAACTAACTATACTATTTTAAATAAAAAATACTTGTCAAGTAATATGTAAAAAAATTAATTTAAATTTTTTAATGATAATTTTTATATATTTTTTAACATTCTAATTTTCTAGTCAGTTCAATTGAACTACCTGGAGTACGTGTTTGACACCACTGCTTAATATTTACAATTTAGATTCCAGAAACTCCCGTTCACTTAGATTATGACGCAAACACTATTTTTCAAGGGGGAAAGGTCAAAGACCTTAAGAAATTAAATAAACCATTTTTATTACAAATATACTATATTTATATATGGAGGGTCGAAAATGGAGAATTTATATTAAGGGTATCCAGCCTCTGTCATCCCCTCCATTTTTTAAACTACCGTGCTCTTATGTCTGCTTTTCTTCGACCTATACCTATTTGTTGTGCTCAGTTTTTTTTAAGCTTGAACTAAATAGTTCTTAAATAATACAATATTTAATAAAATAATTAAATTTAAATGAAAATTAAAAATTATTAAATGTGATACTCCTAAATTAATATAAAATTAATGTATACATAAATAAATAGTTTATATATAGAATAAATAAATAAAAGCTTTATTTTTGTATAATTATATTACTATATTTTTTTTAAGTATGACAAGTTTAAAATTAAAAATTCATTTTCAGGTATATATTAAGTCAATAAAATCGCAACTGCATAAAAAATATTATATGAATGAATACATTGAGAAAAAATCTCATTTTCATTTTTAATTAAAAACTGGTTGAACCTTACAAATTTAATAATACTCCAGGCTAAGCTATATATATTTATTTATTTATATATTAATACAATATTATTAGATACATATTTTTAATACCTCATTTGATGTAAGTATTACGTAAAGGAAACAAAGAGAGTTGATTCAGGATTTTTCGAAGTTTCACACTCTTTCCCGTTTCAACACTTCTAATGATTACCATTATCACGCCTTTACTTGATTTTTTTCAAACTAGTTGTTTCTTATTGTAAAGGGTTACTCGAGGGGTGTTGTTGGACGTTTGCAAAAGTTTGTTAAATGTCTAGTTCATTTTTTTTTGTTTTGAAATTATTGGTTCTCATCTCAGATTTTATAATACATTCAAACAATAATAAATAACAACAAAAATTGTTGCACAGAAAAAAAAAAACTTTTTGAAAAAATAAATAGCTAGGTGATATTTATATCAGATTAACATCTCGATGGGACATGGGCTGTATGTAAACTTCGGAAAAATTAACCTTTTTCTAAAAGTCGATATGCAAACTACGGCAAAAAAAAAATTAAGATTACACAATTTGCGACAAAATCGATAAGATACATTATATAAACTGCGGCAATTTTTTTATATATATACCTTCTATATTATTATTATTATAGTACCTAAATCATATATACCTACCTATGTGTACCTATGTACGTATATCGTATAATTAATTATGAAATTTCGCGTCATGCGTACAAAGTGATAAAGTAAATCCAAATGTATTTTTAAGTTTTAACGAAACATATCAGTAATATCTGTTCCTTTACTTTTGAAAACGCTAGTTATTACCTACTTACAAGAGTTAGAGGTTAGCAGAAATAAAGTTTAATATTTATTCAACCTCATGGAATTTACAACAATATTTAGCCAGAACGGCAAAGAATAAATAACGTTAAATAATTTTAAATTCAAATTTAAACATGAATTCAAAATAAATGGTAATCAAACATGGAAATGCACTAAAAAAACATGCAAGGCAAAATTGGTTTTCAACAAGAAAAAAACTTTATTACAAGAAAAATCAGTTTTGGATCATAGTGATGAATCAGATTATACAATTAAACGTCAAGCAGTGAGTAATATCAAACGAAAAATATATATATAATAAATTGCCGTAGTTTGTATAATGTATCTTATCGGTTTTGTCGCAGATTGTGTAATCTTAATTTTTTTTTGTTGCAGTTTACATATCGACTTTTAGAAAAAAGATTAATTTTGCCGCAGTTTACCATCTTCCGGGATATGCTGTACATTCGGAAGTCATTATCTTTTTGTTTTTTATTGTTTTACATTAATTTCGTTGCGTGTTTTTTTTATTGCGTTTTATCTTTATTTATATACTATTTGAACATAAATGTTTTGGTAAATGCATTGGCATAATATGCCAATATATAATATAATTTTTTTAATTATTAATTATTATGAGTCGTTCAATGAATATTATACATACCTGAGGGTATAAATAGGAAGGTGGGGAAAGAGAGGGAATGTTTATACATTACTACTAATTGTTATGATAATAGAGTATAGACACCACGAGGTTGAACGTAACGTGTTTCCCGTGATTTTTTACAGGCTCCGTGGTAGTATAGGATGGTCAATTTTGGCTGGATCGCGAATTTTCCCCGGAGATGTGATTCCTATGGTGATCCACCGACTGCACTTCCTGATAACGGCTGTTCCTGGCCTTCCTGGTATTTTCTCCGGTGAAATCGCCTCGCCACGAATTCGAACCTTTCGTATGACACTTTCACACGTTCAGAAATATGTCGATCATGTGTATGGTTTGCCGAGGCAGAGGAATGTTGCCTGCGTACCCAGTAACCGAATAGCTTTTTAGTTGTTTGTACACTTGTCTTGGAGCATCGATAACCTATACAAGAATAACCCACACACGTTTAACATAAAACAGTAGGATTTACCGGAAATAACCGGTAGTAGTATTGTACAGGTACTGAGACCCATGAAAGTAAATAGAGCGGGGAGAGTTAGGAGGGAATAGCCTCAAAGGCTTAAGAAATGAATGTGTAGTGAACGAAAGACAAAACTTCCTGATTTTTTTGTTTTCGAAACCTTTTGTACGACTATTTACGTTTCTGTGACGATAACCATAATACGTCACAATGTCGTACGTAAGTTTTTCAACGTAAAAAAAAATAAAAACAAGAGAAATATTTATGGTTATGACTTCAATGACGTATGTTATATAATTGATATTACTTTTTTAAGCTTTGGTGCAATTATGGTTAATAAAACGCAGAGACATTTCAACGAATGCGCGTCGTGTATCTGCACGAACATGTCGATGGTACTCATTACGGTTTTGAATATTTGATCCTGCATGAACAGTTCACCCATAAACCTGTGAAAAACGTTGCGTACAACGATTATAAAATGTCCATATATTGCTATAATAATAGGGATTTCAATACAAATTATATTTTTTTTTCCGAATGGTTCGTTTCGTACACCGGTGAATTAAAAAAAAAATAAAACATTTATTTTGAACGTTTAGATCGGTTTTTTTTTAAATCATTTTTTTAATATTTTTTTGAACATTTATATCCGTTACCTAACACTGCCAACCCGATAATTTTTACCTGCACGTTCCATGCGTACGGTCACGAGCTTTTACGTCGAACCTCTGTTCCGATCGTATTGGGTCCAGAGGCTGTCGAGCCGTTCTCATCCGGAGCAATACGCCGACTTCAGTCAACACGATTCTGCAAGATTTTATCAGCTCGGTTTTGAACGCGCTCGACAACCCCTGACGTATGATTCTCCTCGAGTCCACACATGTATTTTCGATTACTTTGCAACACAATGACTTGTATTAGGCGCAGTTGTCGGGTTCGTCAATCGACTGCACAAGGCGCGTTAAATAATAACTCGTTATAAATAATTACGCGTAAATATCGTTTAATTTAAACGTGGGAAAACGGTGAATATGTTCCCGACGGTACTGTACATTTAACACAACACAATCCGTGATTATCTTTAAGTAAAATCTATTCACGCAGTCCGCTTACATGATTAGATCAAAAAACGGTGTGGCGTTTTCCTGAAACGTTTCCCACTTGATATTTTTTAATACCGTAGAAGCACTGCTGACGTACATATTTCTGCAAACAATGTAAAAAAGTCGTTTTCCGAATATTACTACTGACACAATGCAAGTATAGTAAAAGCGCTATGTTGTTTCTCGACTGTATTGAACTCGACGAGACTCTATTTCTATTACCAGTGGCGTATACAAAAAATATTTTCGGGAGGAGTTACTATGGACAGAATTAAATTACCACTGCTATCTAAGAATTACTAACAAGACGCAGTAGGTACTTTTATACATTTCATTAACAGAATATCCCAAAATGATTTGACGTTGGACGCAAATTCTAAATAAGCATAAAGCACCATTAAAATATAACAAACGTTTAAAATAATTTTTAAGTTTTTAAAACATTTCGGGGGGGGGGGGGGCTGTAGCTCCCTACAATTATTATGTTAAATTTATTGCTTAGAATCATTCCAGAATCAATCAAATACATTGACGTTAAAATTCGCATGGTTCGAAAACTGGGCCGTATCACAAAGTTCACGAGGGTAACAAATTATTATCCCGTAGAACACCCCAGCACTAGCAAACGAGCCAAAGTAGAAACCATGCACTTAGAAGTAAACTATCAGCGTGCCAAGGTCGACCAAGATATTCAAATCATCGAACTGCAGTGGGTTACAAATAGCGCTTGCCGATGTTACTGATAATTAGGGCTCGGATTTAAATGCCCTAAAAATAACAAAAAATGCATCATTTATTAAATAAATTCAAATTATTATTAAAAAATAAGTAAAAAATGAAATTTTATTTACATTACATTACAAGAAGTAAAAAAAAATTAAAATCAAAAATTGAATTAAAAATTAAATTACATATTTGATTTTCACTGTACGATTAGTATTTCTTTTAAGTTTTGGAATTTGAATGATCGACGGTTGTCTGCTAATTAGTTTTTATATACTAAAAATTACTTCTCAACATCAACTGAAGTTAGTCATAATACGAGTAATAGGTTAAAAATGTCCTAAAATATAAAAAAATGCATTAAAAACGTCAAAAAATGTTTGTGGATATAATACGGAGTACCTGAAATAAATTTGTAGCTTGGAAAGCATCGCGTAAGACTTTTCAAAAAAAAGATGCAAACGTATTAAAATCCGAGCCCTACTAATAATTCATGCAGTATTTCGCTAAACGATTTTTTTGATCAACAATATTACGATCTTACAACTATGGTTCATCTACATAATATTTCATAAATTAGACAATAGGAAACTTCACATACACTCGGTAACCAGAACACTCAATTCAGTATCTTGTTTATTTACCAACTGACAAACTGGAAGTTTCTCATCATTTGCGGTAGTGTAAAAGAGTGTCAAAGATTTGAGGATTTATTTAATTTAATTTCACCCCATATTCCAGAACTTTAGGACATTGAGAAAATTTCTGACATAATACTAATATTGTGATATGCATCCCAGTGTATCGAAAAGACCTCTCAGGAAAAATATATCTGGAATTGAGTCTTATAATAGAGAAGATACCGATTTAAATAACAAAAGATATTTTTATGAACATTCCATAATCGGCGAGAATGAATCAAGAAGTAAGTTTGGAAAACTTAATTTTACATTTCTACAACAATTGTACACTTTTTATTTTTCTTACTTCGTGTAAGGTAAGTAAAAAAAAAATCCATTTCAATATTTTCCAGTTTAATAATTTCAAAATCTGGCGACCCTATGCACTTTGGTTATTCAAATATATTAAAAATCGTCATTGCTGAGAAAAAAACATGCAATTATCTGGGAATAAAACCTTTTTTTTTTTTTACATTTTCAAATCAACGAATTAATTAGCTCCTGTTAAGTAGTGTTTTATTCACCAAAAATAGTTGAATACATTTTGTCAGCGTCCTCGAATTGGTTGGAGGTATATGCAAATCTGTGGTGATTGTTCTAGGGAAGTATTGGGTACGTGAATGAAAGAAGGTTGAAAAACGGTGATTTGAGCAAGACATGCGCAAGAACGAGCATCGTCGTTCCTCACGGGTAAAAATGGGCGTGTTACAAGATCACCGTTGAACTAATATCAATCGGAGTTACAGGGATGATCAGATGATAGTATTATCCATGATCAATTTAAAAATTTAAAGCTACAATTACACGTGTAACAATATAATAACGAAAAGCCGATCAGTTCAGTATAGTTACAATCGCATAACTCAGTAAAATTTTTATTTTCAGAAAATGCACCGACGGGAATTAATGTTATTCAACAATAAATTGTTGCAGTTGGGCATATGGGCTGCCGGAAATAACAAACCCTTTTTTTCTTTCGGCCCAAACGGGCTGCAGTACCCAAAACGAATCAGTTTATTTCGGCGCAAACGGGCAACACACTGTGCGTAACCTGGTGGTCGCGAAATCCAAACTGAAGGTCGCCAATGTACGAAGATCGAATCAAAACGTACAATATAAACATTGTACGTTCGCGGTGCGTCGGTAAGTGATCGCTGCATCGTGATAAATACATTCAGGGTCCTTAGGTCGAAAGAACTTGGGCGCGACAGCCGACGTGGACGATTAACGATGATAATATGGTGTGATTCGCGTCAGATCCGCGCGGAACGTTGCGTTTTACGGACGCGATTTTTCGCATTGCAGTCGGGCAACGGGACGCGGACGCAAACCGATTTTTCGGTTCAGCCTAAAACCGTACGAATTACGTACATCGCACGACGCGCCGGTTCTGAGGCTACGTGCAGGTGGTCGGCACAGGAATGCGTTCGACCACGCCGGGCGTGACATGCAACGGTCCGCGTGTATAACGGTACGCACGACGACGCGTTACTCCGTCCGCGCAACACCGCCGTGAAACGTTCGGAGTTTCGCGAGACTATTCATCACGCGATCTGAAAAGTAAATTTGGCTTACATAAAATTGAATTTTACTGATTATTCGTAATAGATTACAATGATATGTTTACACCTTTGTGCATTAACCATTAAATAGATAACTTACCACGTTCAACTGGTTGGGAGACACACGTATAACAATTTCGGTATACCTACTCAAGAACTTACATTTATTTATACTTAGGTATTTAATACAAGTATACCATATTAAATAATTTATTAAATCGTAACATTGTAAACATTTATCTAGCCTCGTCATTCCACTTCTATTCTTTAGAATATTATTTAAATAATTATGCACAACATTATAATGTTTAATAATAACATTTCAACAAGAAATATTAAACTTCAATGATTAGTTTAGAGAATTAATTCACTTATCTAATGAATTGTCTACGTTAATATTCATACTTTGAGCACTAGGAATTTCCAGAATACGTTGAACAGTGTGATTTAATAAATCTTTTAGTGATATTTCGGCATTACATTCAGTTATAATAACGGCGGGCCAGATCGCGAGAGTATCCCTCGTTTCGCCGTGCTGTATAACAACGGTGCGCAACCTGGCGGTCACTACATTATTTTATTAGAGGGTCACAGATAATCCAACGCCGATCGAAAATGTTATATAATTACATAATATGTATATCATGCATATTATATTATACGGCTTTGTTTTTTGTAAAACTCTAATTTTGTAATTTTCTTTTTTTTATGTTTTGGATCAGTTAAATCGAAAAACATAAACATTTTCTGGAATTAACGACTCGATTTATACAAACGCAAATTTAGTATACATTATGTAGGTAAACATTACACACTTATTATGATTGTTTACAGGGTATTGCCTCGTCGAAATTAATTCATTCGAGGGTCGTAAAAAGATCGCACACTACTGCTGTGTACTGGGCTTGGATCACGGTGTGCATCTCGAAGCGACTGCTATGAAATGGCACAAAAAATCGTCACGAGGAGAAAAAAAAAGAAAGCAGTGGATGGAAATTGAAAATTATAAATACCGAGAAAAAAGCGGAATGCGATAATATCGATGTCGTAGTGCACAAGTGTTAAGTGACATTTTCGTAATTGTTCAGATAAATGAGTAATGAAGATTAAAAAACCTGCAATTACCACATTAGTAGTCTTAAAAAAAAAAAAAATTGTACTTAACACATTTTGTACGCATAAAAAGTAATAATTAAACACATCACATTTTTCTTCTAATTTCAATAAAGAACAACAATTACTCGAATAATGTTATAATTTCGTTTGTACGTAATGTGCAGAATTTTATGATTAAATTGACTATGTACTTAACTCATTTTTTAAAAAAATGTCACTTATCACACTTGTGCGCTACGCCATCGATATATTTCTTATTTCTTATGATCGAGGTAGAACCGTCCGACGACTAAAACGGTACCTACCCGCAGCGTAATATCCTTTGCGGACGCATAAAATATTTTTGTTGCGAAATAATCGTACCGCGGTCGCTGTACGTCTCTTATACCAGGTATCTACATCGGAAGCGACCGTACGGGTTCATAACCGCGGTTCATGGTCTACGCTAGGAATGGCCAACCCGCGGCCCACCTTAGAATGTTTGCGACCCGCTAGATTATCAATAATTTACGAAAAAAAATTATTTTTGTCCCAATACAATATTCCGGAATGCCCGCACAACGCGGCAGCCATGTTATCAACAACATAATCGCAACAAACTGTTAGTCGTGATGCACAAAAACACAAAATTTTTATTCGATGCTGGGCTGAAATGTGTATGCCGCGAACGGTATACTATAATAAACGTAAGTTTCACATGTCTATCGCTGTCTAATTACGCGCGTACAGCATTACTCTATGCGCACCCAACTTATGGTAAGCAAACGGACGAAGTCTTGCAAACGGTCGCGACGGTCGAGGGTATCGATACAGCTCGTATTTTTGTTTTCCCGTCTGTTCGTCTATTAATACGATAATTTATATATTTATGATACGTAATAACAGTATATTCTGTTTTATATTGTTATTTACGTATGCTGTAAAATGTATATTTTATGTGTATAAAATATAAGCGCTATTTTAAGTCCTTCACCAAAATAACTTTTAAAATACTGTCTTCACAAAAAATATGCAGAAATTACAAATTTATATAAATAACATTTTCTTCTCATAGCTTATGTATATATATATATATATTGTATATTTAAATAAAGTATCCAAAACTATTCGAGATTGTAAGTGTGGATTGGTCATTTAAGTGGGACAGGTGATATATTGTAAACACTAATTTAAAATTATTTGTAATTATTTACAAAATAATGACGTTGGTTCCAATTATATCGGTCAATTTTGTGTGGCTACAGAAAGTTCGCCCCCCCCCATTAAAAAAAAAAATGTTTATTTCCAAGTGGGGGAGGGGGTGTGATTTAAAAATTCTATAAATAAATTTGCAATTAATTTGCAAAATATTGGCATAGGTTTCGAATTTATATGTCAACTTGGTGGGGCTAACTTCATGAAAGCCGAAGTTTTAGGTTTTTTTCCGAATTTTTATTTTTATTTTATTTTTTAATACATACGCACGTTCATTTTTATTCGCAAACAATCGCTACGCACAAACGCCCCAACGGAATGACGAATATAACCGTGAAATCAAAAAAAGTAATCTGAAAGCTGTATACACTAACGATTGTCAATTCATATTAAAATATGAAACCAAATAATCACATTAAAGTTCATAACTACTTTATACTTTGCGCAATACTGCACAGTTATTTACACCTGTGATTACGAGTATTACAGAATCATTATATTTATTATATGAAAACTAAACAATATCGGATCTAAGAGAAAAAACATAAAACTTCTTAACGACTAAAGATATTAAAAATATTATTACGACACCCCTGTTGATTGTATCTCAGATAAAATTCCAATACATATTGAGTAAATATTTGAGTTCTTACTATAGACCAGCTTCAGGGCACTTTGCCTCACGAAATTCTTCTGTTTTGTGAAAACAATGGCTCCCTTCTTGAATAAACGAATTTATTAATAACAACAAAGGTTCAACATAATAATGATAATTTCATCAATTCATGTCTTGAAGTTATAATGAACTATAATATTATTATCATAACGCATTATTCACTATTTCGTCATAAATATACTTTAGTAACATACTAGTCAATAACTAGTTTTTGGACAACAACTCTGAAATTGAATTGCTAATGTTCAATTTTTGCGAAACGTATATTTTCCACCCTTTGGTAGATATTTGTAATTATTTTCTTTTTGAACCGATACCGTTTATCAGTATAAATATTTTTGACGTAGTTAAAAATCACATGTTATTTTCTATGTGACTCCCTAAAAATAAACCATAGCTAATTTTTTATAGGAATTTATGTTATTTATAAAATAAAGATATTATATTTATTAGTTCCAATAAATAAATTATAAATTCAAATTCATTTTAAGCATTTGGTTTTACAATATCTCACTTATGGAATAAATTATTTATAATTATACTCTATCCTATTTAATTTATATAATTTAGATTAAGGCATTTAGATACACTTAATATTAGACTAAATTCGATAAGAAATCAAAAAATAAATAAGCGTTAGGTTAGGTTAGGTTAGGTTAACAAAAAAATGACAGCAAAAAAGTGACTTTGATACAATTTTTTTTAAAAAAAAAAACAATAATACCTATAGGCAAAATCAATTTATTAAATTCTAATTTATAAGTGAACATTTAGTAACTTCTTGCTGATTAAATTATTTTGATATAAAAAAAATATACAAATATGTAACCTTTAATTAATAATAATAATAATAAAAATCTAACTATATATATATAACTATATATCTTTTAATTAAGTACCAAGTAATTATTTATTATTATTCTATAAAACAAATCCTTTAAAGCATTTGTGTTTTGCAAACCGATTTATTATTTTCCTTACATCTAATTCTATATCACGATGTACATACAACAGTGCCAAACCAGTCAATTTTTCCTGTCAAATTTGACTTCTTAACAAAGTTTTTAATGTAATAAGAATTAAATCATAAATAATTACTATATAGACCAAATAAAGCAGATGATCTTACTATAAGTATTAGTGTAAAAATAGTCAAGACTTATATAAAATTTCAATTAATCTATTGTTATTTTATATCAAACTTTACTTAACCGACGTCAAAAAACTCCTCTCTGCGGACAAATAATGTACAGTATAAACAAAAACAACCAGATAATGACTCTGAATAAACAAGCCATGGAAATTGTTCAAAATTGTTATAACTCAAAAACCTTTTTTCTTCTTTTTCTGTCTTTTATGAACTGAAAACGAATACTTAAAACTTAGGGATGGTTTCCACTTATTTTCTATAGGTTTTTTTTTTAACAGTATCGTCAATAACATGTTACGAATTAATATAATAACCGATAACGTTATAACAGGTAAGGAAATATAATTATTTACCTCAATATTACTAATATGTACTTTATTATAAGTTATTGTTGACGTTAGTATTACAACGGTATCCGCAGTTACCACTATATAATTGGAACTATTGCCCTTTTTTTTATTTTTATTACATAATTCTAAAAGCGTTAACTGTTTTCGTTTATTCATTTTGAAAACGTACTAATATTATTGATATTTACAAAAAACATATTAGTATAAATAATATTAACCAATAAATACAGTGTAATACACAACCGTCAACCAGATGACAAACGAAAAATATGAACTTGTGGCGGTCATCTCGCCACGATCAATTTGGCTACCAACGTGACGGCGCAACAATCAAAGCTACATTCAAGTTAGTCGAGCGGTGGCGTTTGGCAACCCCACCGAATTACTGTCTTTTTTCCCCGGTGTAGCTTTCTTTTGTCTCGTTGTCCTTTCTTCTCTTTGTACTCTCATAGCCGGAACTGCTATGTCATATTTTTATTGTTTGTTCATTTTATTAATAAACTATCAACTTAAATCTAATTTCGTTTACTTTCTTTTTTAATTTGGTCTGTTAGTTTAAACCTTTTATCACAGCCAAAAACTGTATGATCAATTGATAACTACTAATCACGATCATAATCACAATATTTCTTAATCGTGATAATAATTTATAGACTTCTCACTGTCTAGTACAATAAAGAGTGTTGCAGATTTACCACATTCTAAAATTTTAAATTATGTAACTATATTCGGTGTAAATTTTGTGTATCATAAGTACATCATATTATTATGAAAATATTAAAGTAATAAATAGAAAAAAACAAAGATTCAGGGGGGAGCGATCGCCCCATCGTCCCCCTCTAGAAATACGCTCTTGTTATAGAGAAAAAGGGAGTAAATGTGCAATAATTTTCTTTATATTTTATTGATATCATTAAAAATTAAAACCATACGAACGATGTTATAGATTTATGACCCTAATTCTAGCCGAGAATGATTTATTTTTCAAATAATTTTAACATTTATCAATTCAAATACACATACGGTATTATACTATAGTGATATCAAACCGAGGAGCGTTGGGACGTAGCCGTGAATTCACGATCTCGTGGGAAATCAGTTATGAAATAATTGTACATATTACGAAAAAATAAAAATATTCTCCACCGCGCTTGGAAATAAGTCGGTCCAGTCTCGTTTCCATGCCACATCAATGGGCAAGTCATAATCCGAAACCTCTTGGCGAATTTAAAAAAAAAAAAAAAAAGCGAGCAACGATAGTTGAACGTTTGCATGTAATGCGTATTTTGTCGAGTGAAAAAATAAGGGAAGTTATCACGTCGTCCTACGGCAATGGAAATGGTACGATTATTTGCATAGTTGATTCGACTGTCTGCACACGACACGCCACGATGTAACTTAATTAAGGGTCAGTGCCGCGCCGCAGTGGCAAAACTCAATTTTGCACACTCCCACCCCTTTGGCGGCTCTCTTGTTTTGTGTTGTTTTACATTTATCAATGTTAACACCATGTTCTCGCCTTCTCGAAAAGATTATCCACTGCGGGGCGTCAAAGGTTTCCCCGTGCACACTCGTCTTACGGTTTAATCATTACGTTTGCATGACGTATAAAATACATATAGTAGGTGTCGATTTAATAAATTTCCATCGTTGTATTTTTCGTGACCAAATTACATTCTACGGAAATACGTGGGTGTGATGAATGAATCTAACCAAAAATCGAAGGAAGCGTGTGTATCCTCCGCCCTCGTGTAATTTAAGTATTACACTCGCGTACAATTAATAACAATTAATCGTGTTTAATGGTGGTTTGACAGCATTGAAGTTGAATGTAAATTAATTTATACTTACGTATTTTACTATAAGAAAACGTAAACGGTAAATGTTTTGTTCTGAAAACTTGTGCCGTGAGGCCAGATGAGCAGCTCCGCCATTAACGTTTTTTCCACAAATTGTTTTAATCTGTGAATATTCTAGATTTTTTGGCAATACTTGCTATAGTTCAATTTTAGCAGATTGTGTGCCTGTTGCTCATTTATTTTAAAATAGATTCAACTAAAATATTTTTTAAAATACATATAAACAAAAATTACCCAAAGGAGTCTATACAGTGCAAGACGACGACATTAGTAATCAAAATTATTCTAGGTGAATTATAGAAGAATACGTATTTACATAATATATCCGAGCCCTAATTATTATGTTTTGTATTTTTGAATAATTGAATAATAACTATACACCGGAGTAAAGTGCGCTTTAGTACAAGTTATTGATGTATTATGTAAAATTATTTGTCACGGCGTGCCATAAACCTCGCTGCCTCATTTTTTTTTTTTTTTTAATTTATATGTATATATTTTGATCTAAGTTTATTTTTATACTGGCCGACTTTTACGCAACGTTGGCTTTCATTATTATTTTTATTACAAAAATCCACGATACTATGAATTTCCGGTCTCGGTTCGTGGTTGGTAACCGTGATGTAGTCTACCTCATTCAATCACATCATGTCATTCGAAGTCGGCCATATTATTTTCATTGAATTGTCACTGAAGATTAAAAATATATGAGATATAACACGTGCCACAAGTACTCTAAAGTAAAGTGTATAGTACCTAGAAATGTCAACGATATATCGGTAGAGTTCTTCGATAAATATTCACTATCTATACAATCGTTCAATATGACGATAAGATCGTGGTCTTATATACATAAACGATATTTCTTTTCTTTCATTTTCACCAATAATAATTATAAGTTATAACCAAATTAAATATATTGATTGAGCACCCTGACTTTGCGTTTCCTAACGTTGGCCCCCCTGGCCCAGTGACATGCTGATATTTCAACTAAAGACTCCGCCTGCCGACGGCCACGTTTATTTTTTTATGACGTCGACCTTTGCTTATTGGGTGTGTCGTTTTCGTTTCGTGGACACTGGATCGTACTCCAGTATAGCCGCCATAAACAACCACGTGGTTTTCTCCTTTTTAAGTTTTTTTATATAGATATTTTAAACGCCATACCATTGGTCGATATTGACATCCTTACTAGCGCCTACACAATTTATTATTAAATGCAATCTAAGTTCAACCAATTATTTATTTATTTCCGGATTAAGAATTTTACGGAATTAATTCTTTCCGTACAAATGTAGCAAATAGTAAATGCTATTTTTGTACGTAAATATTGTACTAAAGATATGATTTTTACGTTTCTGTTAACATAATGCAAAACAAGAACGTTTATTAATTTATTTTTGAACGTCTTATCTAAACATATATAATGTGCACATTTAGTACGTGACATTAGTGCGTAGACACCTCTCTAACTAGTATACATACACACACACAAATGCATATACCCATTAAGTTCGTTGACCTTATAAAGTGCCATCAATATATATATATTATATACATAATATATATAATGATATAATATTATTATATATTTGATGGTCGTGACCATCATAGTTCAGTAGTCGTATTTAGATTATTTGCAAATCTGATCACGCTGTATTCAGGTTACTGACTGTGATAGGACGTAATCGTAATAGAAGTTACGGGATAATCGAGTTAATTGAAAATACATACATATATGTATTTATCTGAGGTAAAACACGATTGCGTACGTTCCTTATCGGCGATATCTTTTTAAACTACACGATTCCGTACGATTTTACCTGATTTTTAACTACACGATTGCGTACAAAGTTTTAAACGTTGATGCCAATTTTTATACCGAGATTGGTGTATACCACATACCTATACGCGAAAACTTAAAATAGTTAGTAAATACTTTGTATTTTATTGTTTTTATTACCCATGTTTATTGTTAATGATATCAAATATATCAGATTTAACGAAATTTCGTTATTTCCGTTATATTCTACAGTATTTTCCGAGTTCCAGTAAAAGTAGTAGGTAATAGATGTCAAGGAATCCAAATTTAAGCATTTTCAAATAATTTATTAACAATTATTTCATTAAAATAAAAACTACTGATTTTATTTATTTATTTAGTTATCCTCATTTTGTTTATTATTTTTTTATTAATTTTTTTATGAACTATTAAAGAACTCTTAGTTAAATGTTAGTTTATTAAGTTAGTAGATGTCTTCTATGTTAATTAGATATAATACGGTGAAATTAGTAAATTTGACAACGTTGCATACAATTTCATACGCAATCATGTTATTTATTTTTCTTACCCACCTGTTTGTTACCCATCTACAAACATACGCAATCGTGTTCTACCCTATATCTGACAAGGCAAAACGATTATCGATATTTTTTGCCATCGAGTGTAAAACGAGTCGATGCATTGCAGTTGTTCGCATTCCCGTACCGTCCAAACCCAGGCAAACAATGACGAACTTAAGAGTTTGCGCACGGACAATCATATGTGCGGGCGTGCAAATAAAAATACATTGTCAAGAGGTGGTTATCGTAGTTATTGTACATCATACGGACAATACTACACGGTATACGGTTCAAAAGTTAGAAATAAAAATGATGTGTGAACAAATCGGGTCAAAGTATTAAACGGACGTACACGTACACTTACTACACGGGCGTGACGGAGTGAAACCAAAAAAAATCGTCCAACCCGTGTCTATGTTGAACGTCTGTTGAGATGGTAAAAAAAAATACGTCGTTCAAAAGCAATATTTACGGAATGAATTCGGATGCAAATATTTCGTGACGGGTTTCGTGGTCCGTCCGGAGTCTAATGAATTGATCAATATTTTCCGCGTCACCGTTTTAATATCGAAGTCGAATGTTTATAATACACTACATTCGTGCAGTATTGTTGGTATGTGCGTAACTTCTCAATAATTCATTTAGGACGCACAACGCTGTGTGATTTATAAAAATAAACATTCTCTATGCCCAATAACTATGAATCAATATCTGTAATACAAATTCTGTATAGGTAATACGTTGTTCGCGATTTATTGCAAAAAATATTATCTTTATCCGACTAAAATGTTGTAATCATTAATTATATCCAAAACGTTTTACCATCGAAAACGATTTGTAAATATTCAATAATGGTAATACAATAAACGACGGATGAATGGAATTATAGAATATCATTGCCGGTACAATTTTCTAGATTATTATGTTTATTTTTTTCAGGAAATTCAGTGCCTACCCGCTTTCCACGTCATCATTGCAAAAAAAACCATACTCAATCATACGACTGAGGTGTACGACGCAGAACTTCTGATTTCTCGGACGAGTTATAATAACGGGAGGTTTTTATATATTTAATTTAAAAAGTGCGTTCATTATAAAGTTTATGATTCTCATACTATTTAAATTTTAATTATTTTTACTATAAAAAACTTCTGATTATGTCTTCGTCAATATAAAAATAATCAAAAGCGTTTATTCCTGCTATTGACATTTTACAACGAATAAAAAAAATTAACAACGTAATTATTAATTAATCAAAACAATAAATATAAATTATCTTTAAATGTTCAATACATACATTTATCTATGTATATAAAAATCTCGTGTCACAGGGTTTGTGACCATACTCCTCCAAAACGGCTTAACCGATTTTAATGAAATTTTGTATATACATTTAGTAGGTCTGCGAATAGGTTTTTATATTCCTAAGCGCTATTTTTTAATAAATCGTTGTTTAATTTAATAATTTTTGATCAGGTCGATAACTACGCAATTGAAAATAAATTATTAAATGATAATATTAAAAAAGTATTAAAAACTATTAAAAACTATTTAAAAGCTATTCATTTTATTTTTGGTATTAAATGACGGGTATTGCATAAATATTAAACAACAAGCATAGACGCAAATTGGGAGGCTAAGCCCCCCCCCCAAACATAGTTGTAAGCACCCCCAAAAATCTATAAATTTAAAATATTATAATATTATAAATGTGTAGATACAGTTTTTAATTTTTTTTTTATATTTAAATAATATTATATATTATGAGATGGCCACGTTAATTATGAAATAAAAATTATCACTAGTATTGTAGAATTAAATGTATAATATTAGTTTGATGAACGATTTTCCAGTTTGGCAATTATAAACATTGAAAGAGAAGTATCAAATCAGCTTAAAGCTGATGATATACTAATTGAGAATGCTAATACTAATAAAAGGTTACAATTATAATTTGTTGTTTATTTCGATTGATATATAGGTATAATAAAATAAATGAATAAATATATTACTATGTTGTTAAAATTATGTTATTATAAGCACACCCCCTCTACTTGAAATTTGTGGTAGGTCGATCGTAGTAATGAGGATAAAAAAATTTAATCAGATTATGAAGTAATATGATAAGGTAAGATATGAATGGTGATTGGTGGGGGGTGTGGGGGAAAAGACCCCACGTGTCTGCTTGACCTTAATATATTCAGCACCCCCCAAGTAAAAAGTTTTAAATTGCGCCTATGACAACAAGATCCCACAACAGGTGCCAAAACCATCAAGAATGTTAGTTCGAAAAATTATTATGCATATCGGTTGATGATTAGATGCGATCAGGACAACGTTATTCTAAGATGTCGTGAGCTTTGTCAACAATTCATGGTAGAAATGTATGTAAAGATAGAGAGTGAACGATTACGATACTTGCAATTCAATCAAAAAAAGCTGCGGACAGAAGATTCTTAAAACAGTTGTTTGATATCGGTGATGGGAGAGTTATTACAGATGAAACAGGATGCATACAATTACCGACCGATTTCTGCACAATCATTGATTCGCAAGATGCTCTCATTAACCAGATATTTCCCAATGTATATAGACAATACACAAATCATGAGTGGCTGGCGGAAAGAGCAATTTTAGCAGCACAAAATGTGGACGTCAACGAATTGAATCTCAAGATACAACATTAGTGACCAAGAGACTTGGTGTCATACAAATCTATTGATACAGTTTGCGATGGTACTGAAGCTGTAATTATCCAACAGAGTTTTTAAACTCATTGGATTTACCAGGCATGTCGCCGCATAATTTACAACTGAAGGTTGGATCTCCGGTTATTTTACTTCGTAATTTGAACCCACCACGGTTGTGCAACGGCACGCGATAAGCCATTAAAAAATTAATGAAAAATGTTATCGAAGCAATCATTTTAAATAGCAAATTCCAAGGTGAAAATATATTATTACCGTGAATCCCTATTATACCCACAGATGTGCCAATACAATTTAAACGCCTTTAATTTCCAAGTAGATTGGCATTTGCAATGACTATTAATAAGTCTCAAGGCCAAACGATGTCTGTCTATGGCTTAAATTTGAGCACATCATGTTTTTCACACGGACAATTTTACATGACATACTCTCGTACCATCCAGTTAGTTTGTGTTGACGAAAGTTGGGATGGCAAAAAATATTTTACATTCTGTTGCATTAAGGGATTGATATTGTTTTTTACTAATATTATCATAATTAGCGATACATATAATTCTAACGGATCAATTTTAATAAATTATTAAAAAAATAAATGTTTGATGTTTTTTCATTTATATATTCCTTCACCGTTCACAGCACTCCATACCTCTTCCACTTATACACCATATCCTTACATACCCACCTATATTAAATTAGTTATTTTTTTCTAACAAAATATTCTCTAGAAATAAATTATATGACAAAACAACGTTTGTCGGCTCAACTAGTTATATTATATAATATCAATATAAAATTAGTTTATTAATTAATTAATAATTATTAATTAATTTTTATTTTATTTAAATATTACAGTTTATTGAATTAGTAAATATCTTTCAAAAGTAAACTAATCTTAGCCAGAATGGTTTTGAAAACATATTTTTGAAAAAAAATGTTTTTAACTAGGTAAAAAAAAATTTTTTTTTTTCAGCAGCTAATTATGTTTATTCAATTTTTATTCGCATGCCTTTTCGTGAATTAATATTTAATTAGAATTGCATTATTAAATATGATCAGTCACTCAAATTAAACACATATACATATAAATAAATTTTGAATCGTTCCACTAATAATTGTTCAAATAAATATTATATAGGTATACCATTGAATTCCTATCTGGACCTATAAAAGCGCACAAAATTCTAAATTTAATACAATGCAAAATGTTTTTAACGAAAAACAAAACAAAATCATTTGCGGTTGTTAAAATTATAACATTGGGCTGTTATTAGATACCTATATAATTAGACTTGTTTGATACAGCTGTAGATAACATTTGATGTACTGGATTTTCGTCCCCGTACGAATTTAGGAGCAAACGGTATAAAAAATATCATAAAAGTAGTACACCTCCAATAAAAATAACTGGCTTCCTGCAGCACAATGAATTGAGTTTATTCGTCGTGAAGGTACGTCATTATTTTTTTTTTACTTGAAATATATTATTTTTTTTTTTTTTTTAACATTAACTCGCACTATTAAATAAGATCTTATAGTTCAAGTGATGGCCGTCTGTTAATAACGGTATAATAACATTTTTAATGCGTTTTTCACGGCTTTTTTTTTTCAGTGGTTTAAATTTAGCGCATTTTTATCACTTTGGTCAACATTAATGGCAGGTCTACGAAATTAAGTCAACAAAATCGTCAACGATACAACCGTTTAAATTCCATGAGATAGATACGCCGAACCCCATTAATTACAAACGCAACATAAGCGGCGCATACAGTGGATACCAAATGAATAATAATAATAATGATTTATTGGTACAGTAATTAAAATATAACGAGAAACTACCGAGTGGTTTAATGAAATGTAATTGTTCAAATAATAAGTTACAGATGTGCAAGATAGGAGTGCGTAAACCATTGACCGATAACGACTTGCGTAGGCATGAAAGATACATTTTTAAAGTTCACAATGATGCTTTCAACATTCACTCGTTGTTAAGGTTTTCTGCTAACTTTGCAATGTACTTGCAGAAAATTGTGTTGTTAACGATTCCACCTGTGCGCTCCGTTCATAAGTTGCGTTGTGTACGATCGAATGTTTAAGACTAGCGTGTGCATCGTTTATCTTCGGCTTTGTGATGACTATTTCATTCGGGAGAACACAATAGAATGGCTCGGGCATGTGCGGTGTTGTCGAAGGACCATGGCAAACAAATTCAATATTTTCCCTGTGTCGCTACCAAGAGTTTTTGTTTATCCGATATTAATTAATCATGTCGTTTATACTTACGTTTGGTTTTAATATACTCGTTCTTACTTCGAGCAACATAAAAGAGACCTTGATGTATGCATGGGCTGCAGATAAAATGCAAGACGTTTCTAAAAGGATTTTTTTTATATGTTTATAAAGGCTAAAAGGTTTTAAAGGAATAGCGTTATTCTGCACCCCGAGGCCTTTTTGTTTCAGACAGGTACTGATAATGAATGTATACGTATTGTAAGACTTACGTTACGGTTAACACGATTAAAGAGAATAGACCTTTGACCAAACTCTTAGAACAACATTTAATGCAGTACCCCGATGTACTACGATGTATTTCTTTATTTTAAAATGTTACGAACTTCTTGTTACGAAATACCGAGTTGTTGATATTTTCATTCCCGGTAACTATTAAGTATTTAATTAAGATTCATAGAGTTCTAATTATATAATTGAATGTGTATTTATTAAAAATTTGAACGCTGTATTTTTTTTAATCGTCGAGTTATAATAACACAAAGTAAAATCATTTAAAAAAAAAAATAATAACTCCGAGCCAGATCATGGTTAATGTTCACATAAATCGATTGAATAATAATGTATGTAAATTTCTCTAAAACTGTATTCAATTATTCTAATTATGCGATACGTAAACTGTCGTACAAGTTATATATATATATACACAAGCGAAGTAAAAAACCAAAAAAAAAAAAAAAAGAAAAAGAAATGTATTTTTTTTTTTACTGAAAATTAATGGAATTTTTATGTGCAAAACAATAAATTAATGTATCTATCGATAGTTAATAATTTTTAGTTTAAATCTAACAAATAATTTAAATATTATAAATAATTACTACGAAAAGAAATTAAATGAAACGTGAAATAAAACATCTGAATAACTTGACGGAGTTGTCAAATTAATCAAATGATTTTTTTTTTTTTAATAATCTATTGACACTAAAAAGTGAAATATTTCACCCATGAACAGTAATTGTATTTGATATTTCCACGAAATCGTTTCTCCTTACAACGAGTACTACTAAGAAAACGCCATAGATATTTTTTAAATCTTTTCTAAGAAACTGAATGACAGGTATTTCACTTTTATAGCAATTAGTTTGAAACTAGTACAATAAACAGTATAATATGTTTACTACTCCTTGTGCTATGATCTAGATGTTTATAGCGTAATTTTGATTAATTTCATTACGTGTTTGTTATTTTCAATAATATTCAAGACTAAGTATTAATTTTCTAGTGTAAAATATGTTAACCAAATCCATTTTAAAAATATTTGTGATTATAACCATCCACGAATACACAAGTATGATGACATAGTAACATTTTAGATTCTGAGCAAAGCGTTACAATGATGTTTATATTTTTTTATTTATTTTTTCTGTAAACGCATTTTTGGATAGAAATATTAATCCATTTTTTTTCAAAATCTCAATAATTTTTTCAGGCGCAAGGAAAAACTTCCGAAAAACCGAGTAATAATTATATATATATATATATATGGACTGTAAACAAGACTTTCACTTTTCAAATAATAGTTATTAAGTTTTAATTTTACAAATAATGTGGCAAGAAATTTAAAACTATTATCTATATTAAAAACATGTTTTTTTTATACCTACTTAACAACATTTTCAAAAAAAATTAAGCACTTTTGGTTTAAATATAAAGATTTGAAAATACATCATATTTTTATAGTTTTTATGTGATAAAATTTATTTTTGGATATTAATACTTGAAAATTTAATGTCGTCATTCATTTACTTACCTAACAATACTGAAAAAATTCCGAAATTCGTTAGTCAGGATTTTATTTTATAATCGTTTAAGTTTCCGTTTAGGGTATCTTTTAATTGGGTGACGGCTGCAACATCCCCGTGAACCTCAGTCTACCAGGTGTAGTCTGAGGGATGTCAGGATCGTCTCAGGTAAGTGAGTGTTTACATAGATCGCAGCACAGAAGCATCTCCATCACTATGTTGAACCCTCTATTAATGGCGGTTATCATTGAGCCAACAACTCAATACGTAAAAATCAATAATTAAGAAACAACCACAAAAAAATTGCCTCAGACGGACGTGGAGCTTCAGGATTTCAAGACCTGAACATGGAATATAAGATAATTATACAGGATTGGAACACTGACTACAATAGTATCTGAACTTGATAGATATGGACTGGCTTTATTAGCAGTTCAAGAGAATATATGGCCTGGAATAGAAAATCTAAAAGCATAGAAAGCAATATTTTTCTACTGCAGAGGTAATCCATGTGAGAAAGGTGTGGGATTTCTAGTAAGCGATAATATATTGTCTTCTATCAAAATATTTGTGCCAATAAATGATAAACTATGTTATATAGTAGCGAAAGGTAGATGGTTCAACATCGCATTTATCAGTTGTTATGCCCCAACGGAAGATAAAGGTAATGAAACTAAAAATAATTTTTATAGTCAGCTAGAAACCATTTACGACTCTATCTCAAGTAAAGTGATCAAGGTAGTGCTGGAGGATTTTAATGCAAAAGTTGGTAGAGAGCAATGGTTCAAATCTATAAATCGAATTGAAAGTTTATATAATATCTCTAGACGGTGAGTATCAAGCAGGTTTTAGAGCAAGAAGGTAAACAGTGGATCAATTCACACCATGAAACAAATAATAGAAAAGAGCTACAAATTTAGTCAGGATTTAATCTTGTTATTCATCTACTATAGGCAAGCGTATGACTCCATATTAAGAAAAGAGCTATGAATAGCAATGGAAGATCTAGGAGTTCCTATCAAGTTTGTTAGAATAATAAGATCATTTTTAGAAAACTCAAAATTTAAAATTAAAGTCAATGTTTTTATATCTAAGGAATTCAAAGTTAAAACAGAATTAAGAAAGGGAGATGCATTGTCTCTCATGATTTTTAATATTGCATTGAAATTAGTGATTAGAAGACTGTACGACACTGATGTAGGAATTGAATTACTAAATAAAAATATTAGCATACGAAGACGATTAGTGCTAATTGGCAAAACAGAAGACAAAATCAAGACTGTAGCAGAACTAGAGAAAAGCAAATCCATGGGACTAATGGTAAATGAAGGAAAGTCAAAATATATGATATTATCGCATAAACACTACAACCAACAAAGCATAGCGGTAAACGGGTTGGTTTTCAAAAGAATTAATACATTCAAATACCTCGGGGTGGAATTATGAGCCGATGGGGATAAACATAGAGAAATCCAACCAATAATTAAATCAGCTAACAGATATCATTATTAACTTCCACTATATTATTGGTTTTTTTAATATTCGATGTATTTATTGGTTGAGTTAGGTACACGCTGACCTTAAAATATGGAAATTTTTTAAAATATTTCAGCATAATATTTATTTTTATTTAAATGTATTTTTTAAATATTATCTTAGTGACTTAGAAACAAGACTACGAGTGCACTGGAAAAAAAATGTTTTAATGTAAAATGCTTAAAACTGTTAATGCATATAATTATAATACCTAGTATATTGGTATGGCTCCATCCATTAAAGCGAATATCGAGAATACTTGATTGAATGTTAAACGATTTATTCTTATAAGCAGGGCCCGGAATTGTACGCATTTGCATATTTTTATATATTAAATTAAAAAATAGCTAGGTAAGACAGAAATTTGAATTTTAATCTAATGTGTTGGTATGCGAAATTAAATTTGGCATATTTTAGCATTTTTCTGAAATATAATGCATATATAGAAAAAAATATTATGAAGTTATTAATATTATTATTTATTATATAGCGCATGTCCATCGTAAATTCCGCGAATCGTGTAATTATATAATTTGATTTCTGTGTTATAATAAGATAAGATAAAGTTTGCTAAAAGTACCAATACAATAGTAACTCTCCAGGTAACTTTAAAAATATTATAAAAATCCGCATGATTTGTTTAAATTGATTTTCGTTTGTGACTTTTTGTTTCGATGAATGGGTGTTCAAAATACAATTTAATTTCAATACAACATACAGTTTTCCATACAGTTCAATAAAATATATAAAATACAGTTGATATATTTTAAAGTATATTTTTCGTTGAATATTAATTATTTAATGAATTGTATACATTTTAAAATTAAATTAATTTAATAAATAATAAACATGCATTTTTGTTTGCATATTTTCGCATATTTTTGCATATTTTGAGTGCATATTTGAATGATAACCGTTGCATAAATGCATGCATATTTCGTACGTTTTTAGTGCATATAATTCCGGGCCCTACTTATTATTATTGTATACAAGAAAAAAAAAACACGAAATAATTATATTTTATATATCTACATATAATTTTTATACCTTCAACTATAAAAATCTTTAGAAATATTGCATTATATCATAATAAACACGGAGATTGAAGATTCGGTCAGTTTAAAAAGTTTTTAAAAAATTAAATATTTTGCTGACTATGTACTTGGAATACAAACAATAACGTTTACATAATACACGTAAACTTGAAAATGTGAAAGCAGCGATCCTGACATCATGTAAAGCAGCTAAACCAAATATATAATTACGTGTGTATATATATATATATATATGAATACATGATTTTATGTGCGCACGTCCGTAATAGACTTGAAATCACCTAGATGGGTGGCAACTATTTAGTGAAGTTGCCGATAGAAACCTTACTAAAGTCTACCAACCGTACAGATTAATACCTGTAATACCCAGTAGAGTAATTTTATAGAAATCTTTAAAAATACTTGTGACCCAATTATAATTGGGAATTTAACACGAAATTATAAAAATACAAAGTTATCCGTTTGGCGTTAGATTCGTGTCTTGAAGGCCTTAATGTTTTTTTTTTCGTTCTGGTTTGTAAATTTCTAAAAAAAAAAAAAAAAAACCAAAGAGGTTTAAAAATAATCTTTTATTGCTATTAATTATTATTTTTATATGTAGATATATTATTGTATACCCAACAATATAAATAAGGGATTTTATATGGCTACAACTAGTTTGCGCACATTTTAAAATTGTTCAGTTAAAACCTGGAACTCGTTTGCGCACAAATTATTGTAGAAGGTACCACTCGTTTGCGCACAACATATTATAGAAGGAACAACTCGATAGCGCACAACATTTTTTAAACATATTTTATTGATAACCAATAACCACTTTGAAGGTTTCGAAATAAAATAAAAATACAATGGTTTTGTCGAAAATAACAGATTTATCCATAATTTCGACAGCTCGTTATACTTCGATAAACTTTATCAATATTTATTACCCATGAAATAACTAGTAGGTACTGTTGTACTGATATACATTTTCATAATTTTTTCAACTTTAGTTTCGATATTTCTCGTACAGCGAACATGGAATACGAAATATTTAATATATACTACACGCGTCGCGACAAAATGTGTGTGTCTATAAACAATTTTAAATTTTCGAAAAACAGAGAATTAAAATCTGGTAATTTTTTATTCCGGTGTACCAATAAAAAATGTAAATCAGTGGCTACGTTTAATAGTCAGTGTACAATTATTATTAATTATAAAAACGAACATAATCACAGCGAATATTCTCAGAACGAAGTACATAAAGATATTATCCGAAGTTCTGTTAAGAGAAAGGCCATTGAAGATATGCATACACAACCAAGTAAAATTATTAGACAAGAATTATTACTAAAATCCGATTTAAATTTAAATCATGGTGACATTCATTTGTTATTGTTAATTCAATGTATACAACAAGAAAAAAACATTTTCCGAAACTCCCAAATACTGTTAACGAGGCTGTATAACAGCTAAAAGAATTTGAAGTAAAATTCAAAGATGAACAATTCATGTATTTCAATGACGATAATTCTGTAGTAAGTTAAAAAATTAATAAAAAATAAAATAAAAAGTAAAATAAAATTTAAGATAACACCATCGTCCATTAAAGGCGGTATTGTAATAATAAACAATGTGGTTTCTGATTGTCATTAATCATGTTCACATATAATCTACAGTAATGCGGGGTTACGACCAGTAGTCCCACTTACCAACTGTTCAATTTTTATCTTGGGAATTATTTTATATTTATCTAATCAGTTTTACGTGTCTTTTGTCAAACAAAACAGACTGACCAACTTAACAACATGTGTAAAAACTAAAATTTAATATTAAAGTTTTTTCGTAATTAAAAATGTATTTATTTCTGTTCAAGAACGAAAAATATTTTTCTGGTTAACTATTTCGTTTTCGTTCTATAAAACCGGCTTGAAGCCCTGGTTATAAGAGAATATTTTCTAATTATAAAATAAAAATTAAATTTAGTAGGTATGCTACCGATATATATATATATATATATATATATATATAAAATTCATTCTTTGATCCCATTTCCATAGTATTAATATTTTAAAACTTAAAAATCAAAAAGTATGATATGGTATGTTTTTTACTATCGTTCGATTTAACCTTATACGTTTAATGTAAAAAAAAAACCATTTTGGTGTTGTTACTTTCGCTAATTATATTTTTATAGGTAACAATAATTATAATAGACGTTGGAAATAACAAATTAATAGGTACTGTTTATTTTTAAATTAATTTCAGAGTATATGATATACTATATTATTTCAACAGTAATTATTGTTTTACATATCTAAATGAATTTATTCAGTAGTTGTAGCGGACAACAGCTTTTAATTTAGAATTCTAGTAATTTAGAAATGGTTTAGTCTAACCTTTAATTAAATGTAAAAAATTTAATAGAAGACCATTAACAAAAAAAAAAAAAATAATAATATTTTCTTAGTTTTAATTAATACATTTGTATAACTATATGAGACGATTGTCCGGTCGACTAAAATTATTTTAGTTATTAGTTAACACTTGTTTTTTTTAAATGTATTAAGTTCGAAAATCAGTATTTTAACCATCTACAATAATGTTATTATGGTGATGTATGAATTTGAACTTTCGAAAAAAAATTAAAAACTTTAAATTCTTATCGATACCCTGTAATTATTTTTACGTATATATGTTCAATCTTGTATATAACATACAAATAAAACGCATTATAACCATTAATAATCAAAACAATTTTAAAATTTGTATAATTAAGCTAGGTAGTATAGAAACAATTTTACTTTAAATGTTCCTATCTCAACCCAAAGAAACGATTATTTTTTTTTTCTATAAAAGAGTTATAGCTAGTTATAGATGTACTTAAATAAAAAAATAATAATAATAGTCGTAACGGATAATAACAATAATAATAATAAGTAGTAACACTAAAGTAAGAACGCTAAAACCATTAATACTTAAATATAATATGTACTATGTACATTATATACATTACCTTACGTAGAAAAAATAGGCGAAAAAGTATTTATTGTTTTTAGTATTTATTCCATTGTTTTGACTTCACAATACGAATACGGAATAATGTTACACGATCTATGTTCGGTATTAAATCTTTCTTGATGTAAGTGTTGAACAAAGAAAGCTATAATAAGTTGATAAAAGAATTATAGATTTTTTCCTTCAGAAAAAAAGTAAAAATATTAGCAACATAGTAATATGGTGTGTTTATTGATGTAGTACCGCCATATTTTAGCGTGTAGAAAACGATCAAAGACTCGACCATTATACAGTAGTCACTCGATAATTCGAACCTCGATAATTCGAAAAACTCCATAAATCGAACTAAACGCTAAGTCCCATGAGAAAACCTCTATAATTAGAAAAAATACATGTATTCCGGTCCCCTCGATAATTCGAAATGTCTGTCGGTGAGGCACACTCTACAATTCGAATTTTTTTTTCACGAATTTCTATAATTCGAATTTCTTTAAACACGATTATATGTACGTTTATATGTATAAAGATTATGTACAATCTAACGTACTCATAATGAAACTAATAATGACGGTGGTTAAATATTATCGTAGTTTAATGTTATCGTATCTTACCTACCTAATCTATACCAAAATAAACCTCTGCTATGGGTAAACCGTTATTGAAATTGAATAAAACGTAGTCAGTCGCAATATGGGTCCCGTAAAATACAAGTGTTTGTCGATAGCCAACAAAAAAAAAGTGATCGCAGCAGTTGAAGCAGGTGAAAAAAAAAGATGTTGCTCTATGTTTTGGTATCCCAGCTTCTACGCTTTCAACAATACTAAAACAAAAGGACTATCTTACAACATTAACACCTTATTCATCGCGGATCAGACAGAAAAAATGTGAGTACCCCGATCTGGAAGAATGTCCTATGGCTTGGTTTACTCAATGTAGGCAAAATAATATTCCAATATCAAGACCTATTTTAAAAGAAAAATCTAAGTTGTTTGCTACCAACTTAGGTATCACAAATTTTCAAGCTAGTGAGGGTTGGTTGGAAAAATTTAAAAAAGGTCATGATTTAACTTTCAAAAAAGTATGTGGAGAGAGTGCAAGTGTTGACCCGTGCATTTCACAATATTGGAAAAATGAGTTAATCGATCTATTGGTTGATTATGATGCTAGGGATATTTTTAATGCCGATGAGACCGGATTTTTTTTACAAATGTTTACCAGATCGCACTTTGACATTTAAAAACGAAAAATGTCATGGTGGTAAAAATAATAAAGAACGGATAACAGTGATGTTGGCCGCGAACATGGATGGATCCCAGAAACTTAAGCCCTTAATGATCGGAAAATTTGCT